>NC_043004.1:70133488-70158488 GCF_006345805.1 Octopus sinensis
TATTTGATCTAGCTGAAATTTTGCATGTGCAATTATTTATATGTCTATGGATTAAGTGGCAAATTACAGCTCTGGACTGATTGCGGTTTCTGAGTCAAGTATGAAATGGAGCCTGTTGAGTGATCCGGTTTTTGTATTTGAAAGGACGCACACCACGGGAGACCTTTGATGAAATGAAAGTAACTTATGGTGATGATGCCCCATCATATGACCTTGTAAAACGCTGGCATCGTGAATTTAAACATGGTCGGAACTCTGTGGAAACAGCTCCCAGATCTGGTCGCCCCCTTTCTGCCATTGATGAGGCATCTATCCGTCAAGTTGAGGCTGCCATTTTGGAAGATCGACGCATAACTATTCGCGAAATAGCCCATGAGGTCAAGATTAGTACCGGGTCTGTGGAAACTATCATTCATGACCATTTGGATATGCAAAAGGTGTCTGCAAGATGGATTCCCAGGTTGCTCACACCTTTCCAGAAGCAAGAACGCGTCGAGTGCACGAGATTAATTTGGAGATGTGCCAAGAAGATGAGTCAAAATTTTTCAAAAGACTGATAACACAGGATGAAACCTGGGTCCATCACTATGATCCAGAGACCAAAGCTCAGTCAATGCAGTGGAAGCACCGTGACTCACCTCCTCCAAAGAAGGCAAGGGTGCAGCCCTCCGCTGGCAGGGTCATGCTCACAGTCTTCTGGGACCAGGACGGAGTAGTAATGACAGATTTCCTGGCAAAGGGTACCACAATTACAGGAGCCTATTATGCTTCACTTTTGAGGAAATTAAGAGAAGCTATCAGAATCAAGAGGCGGGGCAAGATCAGCAAAGGCATCCTCCTCCTGCAGGACAACGCTCCGGTCCATAACTCGCTTGTCGCTAGATCAGAAGCACAGGCGTGCGGCTATGAACTCATCTCCCATCCCCCTACTCTCCTGACCTTGCACCCTCTGATTTTCACCTCTTCCCAGCCATGAAGTTGTTTTTGAAAGGAAAGCATTTTCCAGATGATGCAGCCTTGATTTCTGAAGTCACGTCGTGGTTGGAGGACCAAGCTGGGGTCTTCTACAAAAACGGTCTCCAGAGCTGCATCAAACGATGAGAGAAATGCGTAACTCTGGGTGTTTCCTATGTAGACAAAGACTAATAACTGTGCCAGGTTTCGTTGCTCTACTGCTACGGGAAGTGGGTCAGGGGCATTACTTATTGAACGCCCCTCGTACATGAAGCCCAGTTACAACTACAGACGGTTATTACCGGTAAAGGTTTTAGCTGCCAATTCTGTACAAGACATTGTAGATATTTAGCTGGGCTAAAAAGTCACATTCGATCACAGCACCAGTAACAGTTAACTTCGTGCAATGGCCATACTCGATAACGAGGGGGCAGCCATAATTATGTATGTATGTATGTATGTATGTATGTATGTGCATGCGTGCGTGCGTGCGTAGGTTGACAACGAGCACAATTTCGAGGTCATTGTTACTACTTATTCTGAAATAAATGCCATACTTTACCGTTATGCATTGAAGAAGCACTCACTATAACATTTCCCTACATCCTTGGCAGCTTTCATAGAGATAATGGACCAGCAATCCCATGTCACCTCAATTCTCAAAAGTTAAGTCTAAAAATGACCTTCATGAATTGTTCAAAGGCCGCAACTTGTTCATTTACAATCGAATCATATCTAATACAATTAACTTCCTAGACATCACTCTAAATCTCAACAATTCTCAGTAACTCCCACACCCGATACCAGCAATCCCATGTCATTGTTAAACCATTCACGTAATATGTCAAAAATAGAAATATTTCTATATGTCCTTCCAAATCTCTTTTAATAAGCTCGATTTCATAGATGTTTCACAGCATTGTTCTTTGTCGCCTCCAAATTCAGATTTATTCATTTTATATATACAAAAAGATTTGAGAACATTCTTCGCCAAGGGTGTTCTGCATAATTAAAACGAAAATGATGTAACAGAAAATAATCTAAATGGCGTATGTATATACATGTATGCGTGTATATATGTATGAATGCCTGCATGTATATATGTGTGTATGTATGTGTGTGTGTATGCATGCATGTATGTGTGCGTCGATAACGGTGTAAATACCTTGTATTTTAAAAAGGGGTTCAGCTCTGGTAAACTTAGCCATTTGATAAATAGAGCACGATAAAATGAGTGCACGACTAAGCATGGGATCAAACTCTTTGAAGGCATTGCTCCAGCATGGTCGGTCTAGAATGACTGAAAGCAATATAACAACAACTAGAACGACGACGGCAACGACGATGACAATAAAACACTTTCATTCTTAAATCTAGGCTACGAGGTTTACCATTTTAAACGACGGAAACTGTACGACAAATGGAATTCAATCTAATTTTTAAAAAAATTTCAGATTTTAAATGCGTTTTATTTATGAAGTAATTTATTTTTTAATAAATGACACTTTAAATCCTATTCCATCTTTGTAAACTAACATTTTAATATATATTTCATCTCTAAATGTTCACGATATTGTTGTTGTTTCTTCTTCTTCTTCTTCTTCTTCCTCTCCTCCTTCTAATTCGAGCCTACTCTAAGCTACTAAGAATGCGTGTGGCAACTTGAAGATCCACCCACCACACGCGATAGACTGGCGGTTGCACAGGCGCGAAAGCTACGTTGTTATCCTCATTCCGTAAACGGTGGCTTTTTAACGGGTGGAGAGCTGAACCATCCTAGGGTACAGAGGATTCGCAATCTAGACTAGGGTCTGAAAGTTCACCACACCACAGTGGGTTACACCATGGTTCCTCTGCTTTGTGGCAGAAGTAGGAAGAAAGGGAAGAAAGAGTGAGAGAAAGTTGTGTTGAAAGAGTACAGCGGGGTTCACCCACCCCCGTCCGCCGGAGCCTCGTGGAGCTTAGGTGTTTTTGCTCAATAAACACTCACAATGCCCGGTCTGGGAATCGAAACCGTGCTCTTACGACCGCAAGTCCGCTGCCTTAACCACTGGGCCATTGCGCCGCCACTGCTGTTGCTGTTGTTATCATTAATGTCATTGTCAAGGCGGCGAGCTGGCAGAAACGTTAGCCCGCCGGGCGAAATGCTTAGCGGTATTTCGTCTGCCGAACTTTGCCTTTCATCCTTTCGGAGTCGATAAATTAAGTACCAGTTACTCACTGGGGTCGATGTAATCGACTTAATCCGTTTGTCTGTCCTTGTTTGTCCTCTCTGTGTTTAGCCCCTTGTGGGTAGTAAAGAAATGGGTATTTTGTCTGCCGCTACGTTCTGAGTTCAAATTCCGCCGAGGTCGACTTTGCCTTTCATCCTTTCGGGGTCGATCAAATAAGTACCAGTTACGCACTGGGGTCGATGTAATAGACTTAATCCTTTCCCCCAAATTTGAATTGTTGTTGCTGCTATCATCATCATCAAGGCGACGAGCTGGCAGAATCGTTAGCAAGCTGGGCAAAATGCTTAGCTACATTTCTTAACATTCTGAGTTCAAATACCACCGTAGTCGTTTTTGCCTTTCATCCTTTCGGGGTCGATTAAATAAGTACCAGTTACACACTGGGGTCGATGTAATCGACTTAATCCCTTCCCCCTAATTCGAAGCCTTGTGCTTCCATTAGAAAGAATCGTCGTCGTCGTCGTCGTCGTCGTCAAGGCGACGAGCTGGCAGAATCGTTAGCAGTCCGGGCAAAATGCTTCGCTACATTTCCTTACGTTCTGTGTTCAAATTCCGCCGATGTCGACTTTGCCTTTCATTCTTTCGGAGTCGATAAAATGAGCACCAGCTGATCACTGGGATCGATGTATACGATTAGCTTTCTCCCTCAAAATTTCAGAAAGGATTATTATTATTATTATTATTGAGTGAGAGAGCAGCGCATGCCATCAAAGTGGCACAGGGGTACAAATATACGATAGTTTGAAAAGTTCTGGTCTGGTGACCTCTCTCTTGAAAATCAGCCCCGTGGTTGACCTGAGACCAAGGTGGATTACGATGAGTTGGAAACTGTAGTGGAAGCGGATACATCGCGTGAGTTAGCAGCAAGGTTGATGTTTCGATTCCAATTGTATTGGACCATCTGAAACAAATCGGCAAGGTAAAGAAGCTGAACAAGTGGGTACCACATGTACTGAACAAGCATCAAATGACACATCGTCTTGAACCTTGTTCTTTGCTGTCATGGCATAAAAGCGAACCATTATTTGCATCGTATTGTTACGTGTAATGAAAAATGGAAATATTTTCAAAAATAGCAAGCGTTCTGTACAGTGGTTGGATAAAGACGAAGTGCCAAAACAATCCAAAAAAGAATATTCACACACACACACACACACACACACACCACACCACACACACACACACACACACACACACACACACACCACACACACACACACACACACACACAAAGCTAATGGTGTCTGGTGGTCCAGCTCTAGTGTCATCCACTTATAGCTTCATGAGACCTGATAAGTCAATTACAGCGGATGTATACATTAACCAACTGGATGAAATGATAAGTGAACTTGCAATTAAACAACTGAGATTGGCCAATAGAGACAGGCTAATTCTCTTGTAAGACAATGCTCGACCACATGTTGCACAAAGAATGCTACTCAAGTTACAGGAACTGAACTTGGAAGTACTCCACCATATTCACCAGACCTTGCACCAACTGACTATCGCGTTTTCCAGGCATCAGACAACTTTTTGCAAGGAGAAAATAAAAACAAACTTCAAATCTGAAGAAGATGCAAAAACTTCCTTTCCTAATTTCGTCACCCTTTGCTCTCCAGAATTCTTCGCTGCCGGCATAAAGAAGCTACCGATAAAATGACAAAATTGTGTTGATAATTTAGGTGCATACTTTGATTAATTGCATTGCTTTTTGTTGAGATAAAGTCAAATAAACTTTCAGTTCAAAATCGAACATTTCATTCTAAATGACCTGATACTTAACAGTATTTCGTCCGTCTTTACGTTCTGAGTTCAAATACCACCGATGTCGACTTTACCTCTCATCCTTTCGCAGTAGATAAAATAAGTATCAGCCGAGCACTTATAATCGACTTACCCTCTCTCCCGAAATTGTGCTTAAATTTGAAATCACTATTATTATTTATTTTTAATCTGCATGTATGTTGCAATCATTTGCCAAACTACACCAGTGCCCTGGGGCAAGAGAAAGTTAAGAGATGTTACAGTATAACTGAAAGCTTGGGGAAGGGAAGTGGCTAGGGTAGTACCGAAATGCCTCCATACAACACAGACATTTAAATCGATAGGGTTTTTCTAAGGATGTGGGTAATACTTGTCAGCAAAATCTTCTGGATTTCTTTGAGACGTGGTTCTCCTGGGATGTTGTCTAGATGTTTTTGACATTCCTTTTTTTCATCATACCAAAGGCACCTACAGTAAGAGGAACAGCTTTTGCTTTGAGATCCCACATCTTTTGTATTTTAATTTTCAGGTCCTTATATCTACTAAGCTTGTAAAATTCCTTAGTTACATTTTTAGTCAACAAGTATTTTCTTCTCTGTCTTTAATTATTATCATTATTTTGGTTTGGCTCAGGTTCAGTCTTATTCCTGGTAAAATTTATGTGGGTAGCGTGTTACTACCTATAACCTTAGGTAACCTCAAGTTTTCAGCAGCCTTTCAAGTGCTTAGAATCCTCTTGATAATCCTTGCTGTTCCTAAGAGACAAACTTTCTGTAGGAGCTCTACCGGGCATTCTATTTCAATTTCATTCCGCCATTTTTCTGTATCTTTGCTTACAGTTCTTAACGCACCAATTATTATAGGCACGACCTCAACCGTTCGTATGCTCCAAATTCTTCCTATTTCAAATTTTCAGGGATTATATTTTTTTTTGTTTTTTTCCGCTTACTTTACGATCCTGGAATCAAATGGGCATGATGGGTCGATAAGTAAGCAACCTCGCTTTTATCTATCTATAATTGTTATGCCTTAATATTCACTTAAGACATTGGTCAGCTATAACAAACTACAGTTGCCCAAGGTGCCGCGCAGTGGGATTACTTTCGAAACTACATTACTGCCAGGCAGGCTTCCTAACCTCACAGCAATGCCTGCACTTTATAAGCTTGTCTAAAAATATCAATCATACATCAACCGATTGCTGACGCAAAATGAGTTACACCAAAATGTGATGCCTCAGATCATCTGTTGCCATAGTCGGGATTTTAAAGAGTGACCGGAGACTGCTCATCCTCAAAGTCATCTTACAGCGCGCTCGTTCAAGTGGCACTATGGTCATGACTCGAGGTTGTGAAGTAAACAGTTTAACTCTTCGTCCATACCAATATAGTCAGCTAAAAAATAGAAAAGAAAATACGGCAAACGTTTACATATTTGTTTTGTGAGATTCTTGATGTGGAATTGTGTGTTGCAACAAATATTGTTTTACTTGAGGATGGCCATATTTTGCCAATCAAACACGCATTATACATTTGGGCTTCACTTCAGCTTTATTATTATTATTATTATTATTATTATTATTATTATTATTATTATTATTATTATTATTATAACCATTATTATTATTATTATTATTATAACCATTATTATTATCATTATTATTATAACCATTATTATTATCATTATTATTATAACCATTATTATTATTATTATTATTTATTATTATTATTATTATTATTATTATTATTATTATTATAACCATTATTATTATTATTATTATTATAACCATTATTATTATCATTATTATTATAACCATTATTATTATCATTATTATTATAACCATTATTATTATTATTTATTATTATTATTATTATTATTATTATTATTATTATTATTATAATAACCATTATTATTATATTATTATTATTATTATTATTATTATTATTACTTTAATTTCTGTCAAAGCTCTGTCCCCCCCGCTGTTGTTATGTTTATTCCAGTTTGTCATGGAAAAAGCAGAACAAGGCACTAATGAGATAGAGAGTCACTGATGAGGTCACCGGATGCGTGACGAAAGAGCATTGACATAGAAACTAAAAGAATAATAATAAAGCTGAAGTGAAGATCAGTTATATAGCGCGTGTTTAATTGGCAAAAGCAATATGACCATACCCATATATAACAAAATACGTCAAACTGTCAGCGAGACAAGCAAAGGAGAAATCAAAGTGGCAAACATGGAACGTAGAACTTCTATAGTAATCTTTATCTTTTGTTTTTTACTTGTTTCAGTCATTGGACAGCGGCCATGCTGGGGCATCGCTATGAAGGGTTTAGTCGAAAAAACTGGCCCCAGTACTTACATTAAAAAAAATATGAATACTTATTCAGTTAGTCTCTTAATCAGAGCTGCTAACTTACAGGAACATAATCAAACCAACACTGGTTGTCAAGCGGACAAACGCATACACACACACACACACACCACACACACACACACACACACATCACAGTGGGTGTGTGTATATACACATGGTCTGATCAATAAGAATCCGGACTGTTGTCATAGTAACGAAGCTAAAGCACAGGTTGACCTTGAACTCTGTTATGCATGTGCATTAAGTTTTAACGTTCTAGCTCATTTCCGCTGTTTACAGCGGTGCTTGGCAGGAACGTGTGTAGCGTGTGACCGTCGCATTGACCATGACAGAAAGTAGGGCAGAGATTTTGCATCAAATTTTGTCAAGAGCTTGGTGATACCTGGTAAGAGGCCTACGCAAAGTTTTCAAAAAGATTTCATCGTTCTCGACACAATCAAAGAGATCTTGTGCAACTGAAACCCGGGTTTTTTTGGTCAGCTGAAAGCAGTTTTGGCACAAAATTGGAAGACACGCGTCTCATACCTAAATCTTCAGTGATGATGGACTGAACTGAACCGTAACTAATCTGTACATCGTCTGATAACTCACGGATAGTAATTCGACGATTTCCACTCACTGTTGCACGCACATCTGAGATGTTTTTCTTTGTTCTGCTGGTTGCGGGTCTCTCAGAACGTTCGTCACTATCGACATTTTTTCGGCCATCTTTGAAACGTCTGAACCATTCGTACACTTGTGTGCGGCTCATACACTCCTCTCCATACACTTTCTGCAACTTTGCGTGGGCCTCTGAGCAAATATCGCCATGACAACTTTCTCTGTCATGGTCAATACGACAATCACATGCTACACACCTTCCTTCCAAGTACTGCTATATGTGTGTGTGTGTGTCTATGTATGTATGTATGTATGTATGTATGTATGTATGTATGTATGTATGTATGTATGTAAATGTATGTCATTGTTCAATTTTATTTCAAGATTTCTTGCCAATAGAGAAAGAGCTGGTTTCTAACCTAGACTCAAGGCTCCTTCAGTGGAATTTCAACGTCAACAACAGGGTATTGTTTGTATGTATGCATGTATGTATATATGTATGTATGTATGTATGTATGTAGTATGTATGTATGTATGTATGTAAATGTATGTCATTGTTCAATTTTATTTCAAGATTTCTTGCCAATAGAGAAAGAGCTGGTTTCTAACCTAGACTCAAGGCTCCTTCAGTGGAATTTCAACGTCAACAACAGGGTATTGTTTGTATGTATGCATGTATGTATATATGTATGTATGTATGTATGTATGTATGTATGTATGTATGTATGTTTTTCATAAGGATGTATCATGCGCGGGGACATAGAAATAATAGGACTGAATATCCGATCGCGCGGTTTAACCATTGGGAGTGAAGGACTCCTATCCTTTGTTAGGGCATCCTTCTAGGAGAAGGTAACTCGGGTAACTGGGATAACTCCGACATAAAACCTGCGGCTCAGTGATTACCGATGATGTTGACTTGTTCCACATGTATGTATATATGTATGTATATGTATGTATATATGTATGTATATGTATGTATATATGTATGTATATGTATGTACGATGTGCTTTGATGCAGTTTCTATCAACCAAAGTTACTTACAAGGCATTGATTGGCTTGGGCTAGAATAGAAGACGCTTGTCCAAAGTGTCACACAGAGGGACTGAACCCAAAACCACGTTGTCACAAAGCGAGCTTCTTAACCACAGTCATACCTTCACCTATATATCTTTTATCTTTTATTTGTTTCAGTCATTAGTTTGTGGCCATGCTGGAGCACTTCCTCGAAGAATTTTAGTCGAATGAATCAACCTCAGTACTTCTTTTAATCCTGCTACTTATTCTATCGAACGCGCTTGGCGAACCACTAAGTTACGGGGACATAAACTCGCCAACATCGGTTGTCAAGTGGTGGTGGGTGACAAACTCAGACACAAGGCACACATACACAGGGACGTACACAAACCCATATCGTTGTCAAGTGGGGAACAAACATTGACACACACACACAACGGGCTTCTTTCAGTTTCCGTCTATCAAATCCACTCAAAAGACCTTAGTCGGCTCGAGGCTATAGTAGAAGACACCTGACCAAAGTGCCACGCAGTGGGACTGAACCCGGAACCGTGTGGCTGGAAAGCAAGCTTCTTACCACACGGCCTCACCTACCACCCATATATGGCAAACGTATAAATGACACGTTAAACAGATTTTAGAATCTGTTGTCCAAAGTGTCACACAGAGGGACTGAACCCAATCACCGAAAGTGATTGAAAGAAAAGGATTAAAAATGCGAGGGGAGAAAGGAAGGAAGATATGGATGGAAGCACTCCGTCGGTTACGACGATGAGGGTTCCGGTTGATCCGAATCAACGGAACATCCTGCTCGTGAAATTAACGTGTAAGTGGCTGAGCACTCCACAGACATGTGCACCCTTAACGTAGTTCTCGGGGATATTCAGCGTGACAGAGAGAGTGACAAGGCCGGCCCTTTGAAATACAGGTACAACAGAAACAGGAAGTGAGAATGAGAGAAAGTTGTGGTGAAAGAGTACAGCAGGGATCACCACCATCCCCTGCCGGAGCCTCGTGGAGCTTTAGGTGTTTTCGCTCAATAAACACTCACAACGCCCGGTCTGGGAATCGAAACCGCGATCCTACGACCGCGAGTCCGCTGCCCTAACCACTGGGCCATTGCGCCTCCACTTTAAAATGAACACTGAAAGTGATTGAAAGATAAGGATTAAAAATGCGAGGGGAGAAAGGAAGGAAGAAATAACGACAGAAATGAATGAGAGATGATGAGAGAAATATAAATGATAAATAAATACTGATAGATGAAAGGATATAAAATGAGAGAAAAGAAAAAAATAGATGTCTGAAAAAGATGTCAGCGAAAGGATATAAATAGACAATGTTGGAGTTAAAGAAACAGGTGAAATGTCATTAGTGGAAGAGAGGGAGAGAGAGAGAGAGAGAGAGAGAGAGAGAGAGAGAGAGAGAGAGAGAGAGAAGGAGAAGAAGGAAATGGACGAGGGAGATGAATATATAAGATATGAAAGAAAAAAAAAGCGAAAGAAATATTTAGCAGGCAAGAGAATGAGAAAGAAAAAGTAAGAAGAAGAAAGGAGAGATAGAGCTGGAGATAAATAAATAGACAAATAGCTAGATAGATAGATAGATAGATAGATAGATAGAGAGAGAGAGAGAGAGAGAGAGAGAGAGAGAGAGAGAGAGAGAGAGAGAGAGAGAGAGAAAGAAGAAAGGATAATAAAATGTGAAAAATGAAAAAGGGAGGATAGGGAAAGATAAGGGAAAAAAATATGAGAGATAAAGAAAACGAAAGAAAAACAAAAACCGAAAGAAAAAAGGAAAGAGAATAAACATAGAAATATAAAGGTAGGTTGGTAGATGGATAGAGAGAAGAGCGAAGCACTGAAAGAAAACGAGGGAAGGAAAATGGGAGAAAGGTGTTGGAAGGAACGGATATAAAACAAGATGGAAGCCAGTAGCTAAAATGGTTGCATATAAAATTGAATAAAAGCTAATACAATAAAAGATATTGCATTCAAAACAGTGTAATTAGCAAAGCAAGGACAGAGAGAGAGAGAGAGAGAGAGAGAGAGAGAGAGAGAGAGAGAGAGAGAGAGAGCGAAGAGAGAGAGAGAGGAGAGAGAGAGAGGGAAGAGAGAGAGAGAGAGAGGAGAGAGGGAGAGGGAGAGAGAGAGAGAGAGAGAAGAGAGAGAGAGAGAGAGAGAGAGAGAGAGAGAGAGCTATGATGAGTGGTTCTTTCATTCTACATTTCAGCCATCATAACTTGCGCAATCCCTTTTAGATTTATCTTGTACAGCCTCCATCGCATTCAATTCCTTACAAAGCAGGTTGGGAACAGGTTTAACCTCGGTAGGGGACAGATCAATTTGCATCAGTCTAGAGCTTATGACAGTAACGCTTTTCGGTACCGTCTTCGGAGACTAGATCGCTACATTCTACAACGGCATTCCACCCATGGCCAACATATACACCGATTTCTCGGAACCGTTTTACATCATTAAGATGTCCCTCTCAATTTTCGTGTATGTTTTACTTTTTGAATTATCACTGTGGAGGTCGGAGACTTTGAAGGTCATCATGCTTTATCTGGGACATCTGATTGTATATGCACACGCGGATAATGTTTCATTAAAGTGTCAGGCAATTCCGAAATTGAACATCAGCTGGTGTAAGTTGGTGAGTTCGCAACTAGACACACAGAAAACCAAGTCTATGCTGGCCAGCTGCAGCTTCTGACTCTGATCTGAGGATCCGGTTAAGGTGCTCGAGTCTGGTTCGGACTAGACTGGACCGGAACTCTGATTCAAGAAAAGCTGAGAAGACTTAGATAGCAGGATGGCCAGTGTCAGTCTGAAAGATCGGATGGAAGTGACTAACGCTACATAGCTTCGGTGGTGTTCTTATTGCCGGATTATCGCTCCTCGTCCCGATGCAATTGATTTGATAGAAGCGTATGCTCTTTCGATTCTTGTAACAGAGACTAGTACCGATGGCCAGAAAATCTATTTAATGCCAATATCCTCACCATCGGCATCTCAGAATGCTGTTACTGACGATGCACAGGCGCGCATTGAAGATGCTGCATTTACAGAGATTCCTGGACAACTGCAACGATGAAGACGGTGAGCAGTGTTTTTGAGATGCGTCTTTTATTGCTTAGCATCTGGAATGTTGTCAGGTGCAAACTACAATCTATCAGTTGGGCAATGAAGTGGGTGGAAAGTGAATTCTCACAAACGATAGAGATTTATTTGAGGGTATAGGCGATGATGGCATGGGAACATTTCTGGGAGTGTAGGGAACTTTAGGTCGGGATTTATAGACAACTTTTGAAAGTCCTTAACCTGACAATGCTACAGGGGAAGAATTTGCAGTTTGGAGGTAAGCTCTTCAGGCACGGAAGCGCTAACAGCCGAACCGGTCCGAGGAGTCATTGCGCCGACATAAGTGACTGGTGTCGTTGAAATTATTGCTCTATTGTGTGTTATCGTTGTCTAAAAGGGAGACTGGATTACGTTCATGCATACTGATTATATATATTATATATTATATATATATATATTATATATATATATATATATATATATATAATATATATATACAAATTGAGATAGGGGTTGTAAATGCAACCCTCTATGGGGTATGCTTATATTTATATTTACCTGTATTTATATTCTTTTTTATATATTCTAATTATTATACACAACATACTTGTATGTACACTTTTTATGTACATTCCTTATGTACACTGATTTGTTCTGCTTTTTATATTTAACCCTACAGTCTTTATGTGGTGGTTTAATAAAGTATGTGATTGAGTATTATCTGGTAATTGATATTTGATTTAGATGTGTTTCTCCATTTTCTTATCTTGTATATATATATATATATTTTTTTTTTTTACTTGTTTCAGTCATTTGACTGCGGCCATGCAGGAGCACACACACATACGACAAACGATGGGCTTCTTTCAGTTACCGTTTACCACATCCACTTATAAGGCGTTGGCTGGCCCGAAGCTATAGAAGACAATTGCCAAGGTACCACGCTGTGGGACTGAGCCCGGAACCATGTGGTTGGGAAGCAAGCTTCTTATCACAAAGCCACACCTCTTCTTGTTGTTGTTGTTGCTCTTCTTCTTCTTAACGCTGCAGTCGTCGGCTTCCTCCTCCACCTCTACCTCCTCTTACTCTCCTCCATTTGTCCCTCTTCCTCCTCCTTATCATCATCATCATCATCATCGATACCAGCATCATTATATTGATTACCATTTGTCTCACACTAAGGGCTCCTCGTCTACTTCCTCATCATCAATACCATCACCACCACCACCACCACCACCATCATCATTACTATTATGATGATAATCCCTCTCTCCTCATTCTCCATCTCATCTTCTACCTCCTCCTCCTCCTTATTCTTCATTATTAATCCCTAATATATCGATCGATATCGTCGCCACCCACTCAATCACCAGCGTCACCACCGCCATCACCATCATCGTTGGACTCGTCACAACCCTCCCCCACCAACCCCAACCATCATCATCATCATCATCATCATCGTCATCGTCACCATCATCGTCATCATCATCATCATCACCATCATCATCATCATCATCATCATCGTCATCATCATCATCATCATCATCATCATCGTCATCATCATCGTCATCGTCATCATCATCATCATCATCATCATCATCATCGTCATCGTCATCATCATCATCATCATCATCATCATCATCATCATCATCATCGTCATCATCATCATCGTCATCATCATCATCATCACCATCATCATCATCGTCATCGTCGTCATCATTGTAATCGCCGTCGTCGTTGTCATCGTCGTTACCACGATTCGAATTCAACGTTCGGTGTCTTGCAATTAAACAGACGATGACGATGACAATGATGGCAACAAACAACAACTGCAGCAGCAGCAGCAGCAGCAGCAGCAGCCAGACAGGGAATGAGATAATTCCGTTTTCGAAAGGGGATGTTAAAATTCATTCATTAAATTCATTCATTCATTCACTCATTTATTCATTGGCAAAGTAATTTCATTGCCATGGTTACCAAATCCGACGAGTCAACGCTATCAAAATGATCGAATCAGCAGGACAAGACCGCTAGATGTCGCTTCGTTGTTGTTCTCGCTGTTGTTGTTGTTGTTATTTTACTGTTGTTATATATTGTATATTGCTCACAGCAGGACACAACTGCATGTTGACATGTTTGTGTGTGTGTATGTGCATATATATATATATATGTATATACACACACACACACACACACACACACACACATATATATATATATATACATACACACACAGAGGGTGCGTAAGATATTTGAGGACAGATTTATCTTTATGAAAGACAGATATATAATAGTAGATAATAACTTTATTTATGAAAAAATGCTATGAGGATAAAAATAAACCATCTTTTCTCTAATGTTATTCAATAAATCCACCTTCAGCTTCAGCAACTGCTTCTATATGAGATCTAAATCATCTACATGCTTGAATCAAGTGGTCCTGGTTCATTTTGGACATTACTCAGACTATGGCAGCTTTCATAGTATCTTTGGTGTTATGGGCTTGTTCATTGACCTCTCTCTAAACAACGCCCCACTTATAATAGTCCAATGGATTGAGATCTGGGGAATTAAGAGGCCAAATGTTAGGGGTTATGTGATCAGCCATCCATTCCTGTTACTAGAGTCATGTGTGATCGTGCAGAGTCTTACTGAAATACATATGGCCTTCCATTGCATGTACTATCTATCTAGGACTTAACAATTATTTCCAGGACCTCAATCTAAGCGGCAGAGTGGAGAGAAGCAGGGAAGCATCACATGTCCTTCATTGTTGACAACACCTAAAACAATGACAGTTGCAGGAAATTTTGTATGCATAACACTTGGAACTTGAGAAGGGTCTGCACATAACTGTCTCTCATTTCTTCTGTTAACTTTTTGATCTTGGTCGAAGTTTTTCTCGCTTGAGAAAAACCAAATCAAATCTGATAGATTTTCCAGTTTGTTTAAGAACCTTTTAGATCTGATGTAGTGATTTTCTTTTGATTTTTCGGACAAATTGATCTCATCATACAAGACTTATATCTGATGTCTTCGTGGACAACATTTCTGACTGTTCCTTCTGACACATAGAGATTTTTTGCAATTGACCTCATGAACTCCCTGGGATTGTAATCAATGGTCCGTGGAACTTGCTGGATAAATTTAGGTGTTCTGATTATTTCAGAGCATTTCCATCATCAGTCTCTAGCTCCTTACAAACTTTGTAGACGAGGGATCTGGCAACATTTAAAACTCGAGATATTTCTAAATCCCTATGCTCAGCCCTTATAACCAGAATAACAGCATGCCTCTTCATTTCTTGAGTAAGCTGAGGGTCTGCCATTATTATTTTTGAAACAGAGTTAGCAAAAATGCAGCAATGACCCCAAAAATGTATGTCCTCAAATACTTTACGCACCCTGTATATATATAAACTTTTATCATGTAGTTAACATGCATGAACACACACACAGACACACACACAGACACACACACAGACACACACACAGACACACACACACACACACACACACACACACACACACACACACATGGTGGTTATGTACTCCTTATGCAGACTTTGACCACCTGTACCTACAACTTAGAGCCATCATGGCATCTGATGTGGCTTTTTGAACCAGACAATGTTCTAAAGATACACCCACATACATTGCATATCTGGTTTGGACCACCAAGAGCTGCAGATAAGTTCTGATCTTTGTGGATCTTAAAATGTCTTTTGAGGCCTCCGTTAGATTTGAAAACTTTCTGGCACACACTGCATTCACAGGTGTGCACAAACATATAGGCAGAATAGTTGGTGGAGGTTCGTTTTCCATGGGTTCGCAAATGAGATTTGAGCCCAGCAAAAGAAAGGTGTGCTCTGTCACAAACTGAGCATACAAAAATGTCATTGTCATTCACCTTCTCGATTGTAACATTCTTCCTCAATTCTCTTTTGAGTCTTACATGCGTTAACCTGGCCTCTTCAAACGCTTTCAGACCACTCCACACTTTTGTTCGCCATCCAACTCGATCTGAAGCAAGGGTTTCTGTGTCTTCTGGATCCATTCCAAGTGACTTCATAATAGTCCTTAAACTTTTTTTTAGGTTTACACTGATAGCGTTTCCCCTCTGCAAGCTCACCATAAAACAGCTGTTTCGGCATGCGTTCTTCTGCCATTCGAACAATATGGCCACACCATCTCACTTGGTTCCTCAAAATCATAGTTTTGAGGTGGTGCCTTCAGATGCAAGGACATATGTGTTTGGAGTAAAAGAACTCCATTTAATGTTTAAAATGCGATGAAGGCATTTTTGGTGGAATTGTTCTAACAATTTAAAATGCCTTTCATAACAAGTCTATGTTTCACAAGAATACAACAGGAATGGTAAGACAAATGATTTGTGAAGAGCCAGCTTTGTATTCTTATTTATATGTTGCTGGCACCAAACGCGTGACTCCAAGCCACCAAATGCTTTTGCTGCCCTTTGAATTCGCAGATGTATTTCTGTATCAAGATTTCCATCAATTTGTTTCTAAGGTAGATGAACGAATCGGCAACCTCAAGTAACTTACCCATAATAAAACTTTTAGGGGGGGGGTTACAAACAGTACTGCATGCACGGTGATGCATTACAACTGTTTTATTTTCGAGTTGATGGTCAAGCCAAAATCATGACAAGCTGAGTCAAATACAGATACAAGAGATCCTCAGAGTTCTGAAAAGCCTCTGACAACACAACAGCAAAATATATTGCAAAGATGGTGGGTGCATTAAGGTCTCCTTGTTTTACTCCATTTTCCACTGCAAAAGATTCAGAATGCCTCCTACCAAAGTTAACTCTAGCTTTCATATCTTGATGCAAAGCCCTGATCATGTTCACAAATTTTTCTGGGCAACCTATTTTCCTTAGAATTAGCCACAGAGTATTTCGAATGCTTTGCTCAAATCATCAAAGTAGTGGTAGAGAGCAAGATTCTGTTCAATGCATTTTTCTTGTAACTGTCTGATAGTAAAGATACAATCAGCTGTGCCCCTGGAGGAACGAAAATCACACCGAGACTTAGACACTATATTTAGAACTATGCAGGTATTTAATTATATATATATATATATATATATATATATATATATATATATATATATATATATATATATGTACGAAAAAAGCAACAAGAATGGATTAGTTTTTCAGTCAAAATTGTTCATACGAAGAACAGCTTTATTAAAAGCTGCAAATATTGCAGCAAATACAAGTGTCCCGTACTCATCAGCCAAAACACATATGAGTTTTTATATATACAACACATATGAGTTATAGAAATAACTGTAGAAATGAATTGCGACGTCAGCTGTAGAAATGAGTTGCGACGTCACAGGTGCCAAGCTGTATCGACCTTTGTCTTTCCCTTGGATAACACTGGTGGCGCGGAGAGGGGAGGCCGGTATGCATGGGCGACTACTGGTCTTCCATAAAACAACCTTGCCCAGACTTGTGCCTCAGAGGGTAACTCTCTAGGTGCAAACACAGACACACAAACACATACACACACACACACACACACCTATATATATATATATACATATATACGACATGCTTCATTCAGTTTCCGTCTACCAAATCCACTCACAAGGCATTGGTCGGCCCGGGGCTATAGCAGAAGACACTTGCCCAAGATGCCAGGCAGTGGGACTGAATCCGGAACCATGTGGTTGGTTAGCAAGCTACTTACCACACAGCCACTCCTGCGCCTATTTACTTTTAATATGTTTGTGTACAATATATGTTTTGTTCTGTGTCAGTCAATATTTTGGAGTAGACCGAAATATGTACAAGTTTGTGATTGCAATGGAGACTTTTGTTTAAGAGGAGAGAATCGCTTCTAGCATGTTGAGGAATTTACTTCAAAGGGTGAAGCGCATACATTCTTTTATTTTTATTTTTCACTTCCATAAGATAAAGTTCTTAAAATCACCAGTAATCGTAAATAGCACTGTTTTGGACTCGTCAGCACGACATTACTCTTGACTTGAAATTGATATATTGAACGATAATATTAGTCTGAAAGTATTTAGGGCTACTTTCAGAAAACTTCCTACAAAAGGTCCAGGAGAGTTTATTTCTGATCTCTCCTCTTTTACTTGTTTCAGTCATTAAACTGTGGCTATGCAGGGACACCGCTTTGAATACATACTATACATACATACATACATACATACATACATACATACATACATACATACATACATATACACACATATTCTATCTATCTATCTATCTATCTATCTATCTATCTATCTATAATCCCAACTATATGAGCCTTGTTCGGTCCCACTGCATGACACCTAGGGCAAGTGTCTCCTACTAGGGTCGACCAAAGTCTTGTGAGTGAATTTGGCAGGCGGAAACTGAAAGATGCCTGTCGTATATATATACATATATATGTATATATATATATATATATATATGTGTGTGTGTGTGTGTGTGTGTGTGTGTGTGTGTGTGTGTGTGTGTGTGTGTGTGTGTGTGTGTGTGTGTGTGTGTGTGTGTGTGTGTGTGTGTGTCTTTGTGTCTGTGTTTCTTCCCTCACCGCCGCTTCACAAGCGATGCTGGTGTGTTTCTGTCCCCGTAACTAAGCAGTTCGGCACAAGAAACCGATAGAATAAATTCCAAGCTTTAAGAAAAATTAAGTGCCGGGGTCGATACATTCCACTAAAAATTCTTCAAAGCGGAGCTCCAGTATGGCCGCAGTCTAATGACTGAAACAAATAAAAATGAAAGTATATGTATGTCTATGTACACGCGTGCGCACACACACATGCAAATATGTATGCGACAGGCTTCCACACAATTTCCGTCTACGAAACTCACCCACAAGACATTGGTCGACCGGGGTTATAGTAGAAGACACTTGCCCAAAGTGCCGTGCGGTGGGACTGAACCCAAAATGTGGTGGTTGCAAAATGAGTTCCTTTACCACACGCCCACACTGGTATTAAATTCGTTTATTATGAACCTCCCCCCCCCAAAAAAATACAACCAAACAATCCCCCCCCCCACCAAAAAAGCAACCTTTTCGGGCATTGGTATGTTATCATTGTAATCTACAAACGGACTTTGGTCCATAGTGTCAAGGTCGGCAAGAATTGTTAGTTATCAACAAATTTAGTTGCCATGAGATTTTCTCAAGACAACTAAATTTGTTGATAACTACAAATTCTCGCCGATCCAGACACTCTCCATCATGGTTGCTATATAAAACTTCAAGTAGCTCATTACATTATCTTTCTGGACTGTAAGCTGCACTTTTAGCTGCTTGTAACTTTAAAATTTGAATTTTTCAAGTTCAAAATTCAAAATCCTACTGAATATCAATCATATAAAACTTTATTTAAGTAAATTTATGCGCAACTTTTTGGCCATCTTTACACACACACACACACACACACACACACACACACACACACACACACACACACACACACACACACACACACACGCACACACACACGCACACACACACACACAAATACACAAATACACACACAAACACACAAACACACACGCATGTGCACACACAGATGTATGTACAGATGTGTCTGTATATATATGTGTGTGCGTGTGTACGTATGTTATATATATATATATATAGATATATATATATATATATATAATATATGTGTGTGTGTGGTGGTGTGTGTGTGACTTGTATGTTATGTATGTATGCCTATATATTGGGAAAGCTGGACGAAGGATCATCTTTCTTTTTCTTCAGTCTCTCACGCAGTCCAGACGCTTCATCTGTCTCCTCTCCTATCTTTTCTCTTATCCAAGAATCTTCTTCCAGCGTTCGCTACCTTACCCCGTCTTCATCTAACGGTCCTCCCTGTTTCTCTTCGTTTCGGTTGGTTCGTTGTATGTCTTGTTTTTGTTACCAACTTTGACTCTCCGCAAATCCTAAATTTAATTTGGTTCGCGAGAGCAACCGCCTTTAAAGTCTTATATTGTCGTTCATTGCTCGAAATAAGGAGTAGAAGGACAGCGGACAACTGATGAAGGGTCTTTTGTTGTGTTATTTGTCTTTTTTTCCATTTGTTTCTCTCGTTCTTTGCGTACCCAACTTTATTTTCGTAATTCATGTTGTTTACGTTTTGTGACGATCTGTACCCATATATGCGTACCTATATACATACATATATGTATGTATGTATGTATGTATGTATGTATGTATGTATGTATGTATGTATGTATGTACAAAAATATACAAAAAAAAAAGACTCAAAATACCAAGGACAAGCGGAAGAACAACCCACTGGGTGTATTAGTTTAACGTTCAAGAAAAACTGAAGAAATTTTTAATGTTTCGAGCCTGCGCTCTTCTAGAGAAAGGAATGAGATTAAGAGTGAAAAAAATGGAGAGAAAAACGTATCCGAATTATTATACAGATTCATATACTTTTAAAACAGAAAGGGATGCATGCACTGTACCTTGATGTAAAAAAGAATATACGTGTAATAATACCATGCACCAAAACTTATATGCACCAACTTGTTGATAACCAAACTTCCTGGATAACCAATATGTTAGACGATACTAGTGGGTCAATTGTTAAAAACGTTTGAGAAAGGACAATCCTCTCCATTGATAAACGCTTTTTGCCGGAATCTTCTGTTTAGTTCATACACTCATTTGGATGATTTTGTTGAGTAAGCTGTTTACGTCTTTACACAAGAATTCGCTGTAAATTGGCAAAGAAGAAGAAGAAGAAGAAGAAGAAGAAGAAGAAGAAGAAGAAGAAGAAGAAGAAGAAGAAGAAGAAGAGAAAGAGGGGGAGGAACGGAGGAGGAGAAGAAGGAGACGGAGGAAGAGAAGAAGGAGGAGGAGGAGGAGGAGGAAAAGGAGAAGCAGATGGAGGAGGGGAGGAGAAGAAGGAAAAGAAATTAGTTTCATTATTCATTTTATTCACATCATTATATGATAAAAGTATCTGTTGCTGCTATTTAGCCCCAAGTCAACCCTGGCTGGGTATACCTATGATGATAGGCCATCTCGTCTTTTAAGGCATGTGTCTTGAAGAATAAACAAATATCTAACAAAGAGTTTGTGGTGTTATTTAGCCTTAAGTCAAACCAGAATAACCCAGATTAATGATCAAAGACATTCTAATCCCGATCATCTAGTTTTTAAAATGCATTATCCAATGTCCATTCTACATTATCCGACAGCCATTCTATGTCCATTTCTATTGGGAGATATTTGGCTGCTATTTCTAGAGGGTTGAGGAATCATATGGAGGATTCTTTGTTGGTTCGAGCTCCAGTTTTACTTTTGCAATCACAAAAGGACAATTTTATAATTAATTCGAATGGAATCTAGGATTTTCCACTTATGAATGTCTAAGATTGGTTTTTACATTTTCTGCAACTACTTAAGACGCACAGAAGCTTACAAATTGTCAAACTGGCTTCCATTATTATCCACACTCCATTATATTGTAATTATTGATCAAAACATTTGGTATTGACAGCCGTCCTGCGCAGTAAATCCAGCTGTACAGAAGAAAGCATTTCGTACATTCAAAAAGTGAGTGATATATCGAGGCTACTATATCATATAGGCAATTACCATTTGTTCTTGTTGCTATTGATGTTGTTGTTTAGTTCCTAGATCAAGGTAGGTTGTGTAGACTTTTCAGCCAATGTAATCTAACCGTGACTATCCAGTCTTACAAGATATAATTTGCCTCAAGTTATACACCAGAAAAGGACAACATTTTTCGAGAAACGGGTCGCATGAAACATGGTTTATCATCAAGCGGGACGTACTACTTAAAAAAAATCAAAGGTAATTTTCGTTGCCATTCGGAAAATCCCGCGGGCCACAAGTTGCCCATGATTTATATGTCATGTCCTAGTTATGACTTTAGGCTGCATCCAGTAGTGGAGCCCTGGTCCGGGAATTTCAGGACTTTTTCAAGGAGTGGAAACACGTCTTAACTACTATTGTTCCCTGTCAGGGTCCCAACGATGGGTTAACTGGTCTGCCACAGGATTGCCTCCGGAAGAAGGTCACTTGCAGACACCCCAAAGGACCCACAGCAGATGAAGCTTTTCAGCTCTTTAGTTGCTCATCTAAAAGAAGGTAATTCCTTATGTATCGTACATCCTGATTACTACTGGGCTTGTGATGCTTATTGTACCAGACCAATACAAGCTTGAAGACGAGAGAGTGGGACTGGCTCTGCACAAACCATGCTCATTGTAATAATAATATTCATCGTGTAGGTTGTTCAGCCTTGCTGAATCCTCATTCGCCGAAGTGAGCGTCCACCGTAACATATTCTACACAACTCTCGAAATATTGTAGAACCTAGAACCAGGTTGATTCTTGTCGAAGCGTAAAGCATCAATGCATCCCATTTCGGAAAAGTAGTGCACGGATGACAATGCTCTATCCAATCATGACCACTTTACTCAAACAAATATTCGTGTGAGGCTTGCAAGAGAGAATATAGTAAAGAGAAGCGGTGAGATGAGTGAATCGGTGGTTCTGAGTTTAGACAGAATGTGGGCAATTTGACCCGATGAGTAGAGACTACGGTTGTGATATTAGAAGCGTTACAAGGAGAAAATAGTACGTTTGTGGACCAGATGTTTGGAAGATGCTGGTGAAGGACTTGTTACTCAGCTAGATGGCCTTTTCTGTTGTTATTGTTGTCAAGTCCAGCTCAACTCTGATCTTGTTGACCTATGATTAAAGATGTTCCAGCCACAACAATCTTGTACTTTAGGGATTTGTACTATTAAATTGCCCATTATGACTTTTCCCAATTTAAGACCACAGAATATAATCCGAAAGAGTTTTAGTTGCCATTTCTAGAAGTTTAAGCAACCACATAAAGGTAACCTCGTTCGCTTGCGCAACGTCAACGTATTCTCCTCAATAATGTTTAACATTTGTGATTTAATCTAATTAGATTTAGCTTCAGAAATATGATGCCATATGAGAAGCCATACACAGGGCACATCGTATGTCATGACATTTACACTGTATAAAGGCTTTACAAAGTCTTTCCACACACACACACACACAACACACACACACACACACACACACAGAATATCGACGACATAGTTACATGACATTGGAGTGATATTTATACAAATATCCTAGACCACACTCTCACCCGCAGAATGTCACCCGATGGACAGAGGTGAAATCGCTTACCCAGACACAAATTCCTTTATTTTGCTTTACCTACTATTAGGTCGTCAAGTATGAAATTTGTAGAAAAGAAATAGAAGTTTGCGAATGTTTTATAAATACAAGGAATAATTTTATTCATCAATGTATGCACTCATATTGTCAATACACTTTTGCCATTTCAGCGGTAGCTTGTTCAGCCTGCAACTGTAAAAAGCCTGGCAATATAGAGTCAATAAAATCTTGGGAGGGCTGTTTTACAACATCGTCGGAATTAAATTTTTTCCTATCAAAAAGTTATCCAAATTCTGGAAAAAGTGGTAGTCAGTGGGGGCAAGATCAGGTGAGTATCGTGGTTGATAGAGATCTTCCACCTTCAACTCCTGTAGTTTCGCCACTATCATTTTTGCGATGTGTGGTCTGGTGTTGTCTTGCAATAAAACAGGTGTGGATCTGTTGACTAATCTAGACTGTTGTTTGGTAAGTTCTGCATAATTTGGTCCAGTTGGCTGTAGTATACTTCGGTCGTGATTGATGAACCAGGTTTAATGAAGCCATAATGGATCACACCTGCGCCAGATCACCAAACACACACCATCAGCTTCTTTTGATGAATTTTGCTTTTTGGACTGTGTTTTGGTGGCTCGTCTTTGCCCAACCGTTGTGCTGAACGTTTACGGTTGTTGGATTGGAACCATTTCTTATCACATGTTACAATTCGATTCAAAGATGATTCATTTTCGTAAATATAAAGTAGCATAATACAGGCTTCCAAACGTTGCTGTTTCTGATTTTCATTAAGCACATGTGGAACCGACTTATCCAACTTTTTCACTTTACCGATTTGAACTGGGTGAGTCAATATCGTTTGTTTGCTAACACCAAACAACAACGATAATTCACGGGTACTTTGAGATGGACCTGACTCGACGGTGGCTTTCAGTTCGTCATTATCCACCTTTGTTTCTGGTCGACCGCGTTGCTCATTTGTGAGGTCAAAGTTACCAGAACGAAATTTTGCAATCCAATTTGATACTGTCTGCTGTGTTAAACATTAGAATGAAATACTCCATTAATATTCCGAGCTGTCTATGATGCTGTATTTCCAAGAAAGAACTCATATTTCAAAACTATACGAATTTCCGACTTATCCATCTCTAAACAAAAATAGCAAAAAACGATTTTTAAATACTTTATAAAGCACAAAATGTGTTAGAATAAAGAAATAGATGTGTCAGCTTTCTAACCAAAAAATAAAGATTGTCAAAATATAATAATGGTGCAAAATGAGCAGCTGTCAAAGTTTACCTTATACCTTTCTACAAATTTCATACTTGACGACCTAATATTATTATAATGGTCTAAGGTGGCGAGCTGACAGAATCCGTACCGCACTGGATGAAATGCTTACCCGCATTTCTTCTAGTTCTTTTGGTCAAATTATTTCCAGGTTCGACTTTGTCTTTCCTACTTTCGGGGTCGATAAAATGAATACCAGTTGGACATTGAAATCGACGTAGTCGACTTCCCCTCCCATCAAAATTGCTGGCTTTGTGTCAAAATTACCAAGAGTTCATAAAATGGCCTTCGTACCACAGAACAGATTGGTTTTATGCTTTCTCTACTGAGGCCGACACAATCAACTCATCTATCCTGGTCTGCTATACATTATAGAAACCAAATAAGGCTTTGCGCTTCTCAGACGAGACAAATATATGGGCACCGCAAGGAAAATGTGCTACAAGACTGGAAACGATAAAAACCACCCCCCAAAA
>NC_043004.1:70163488-70170956 GCF_006345805.1 Octopus sinensis
TTGCTTGACAACCGATGCTGGTGTGTTTACGTCCCCGTCACTTAGCGGTTCGGTAAAAAGAGACCGATAGAATAAGTACTGGGCTTACAAAAAAAGAATAAGTCCCGGGGTCGAGTTGCTCGACTAAAGGCGGTGCTCCAGCATGGTCGCAGTCAAATGACTGAAACAAGTAAAAGAGTAAAAGAGTAAAGAGTAATATATGTATATATATCTGTATATGCATATATATATACATACATATGTGTGAAAATATTCATATACCTATATATATGCAAGCATGTAGCCATTTGTTTGTATATTATCTATCTATCTATCTATCTATCTATCTATCTATCTATCTATCTATCTATCTATCTATCTATCTATCTATCAATCCATCTCCATCCATCCATCTATTCCATCCATCTATCTATCTATCTATCTATCTATCTATCATCTATCTATCTATCTATCTATCTATCTATTATCTATCTATCTATCTATCCATCATCCATCATCTATCTATCATCCATCCATCTATCGATCTATCTATCTATCTATCTATCTATCTATCTCTATCTATTCTATCTATCTATCTATCGATATACTATCTACCTTGTCCCGACCCTACCATCACCAAACTACAACGCATTCTCCTTCGCTTCTTGTGGAAAGGATGCGTCCCGATGGTCAGGCGATCCATTTGCTGTCAACACCCGTTAAAAGGAGGGCTGGGCATGCCGTGGTTGATGATGCGCAGATACGCGCTGAGACTGCGACATCTCTGGCTCTATGTAGACGACGGTGAACAGGTGGTGTGGTCGCCGTTTGTGAGGCACGCTTTCCCGCAGCTCGTCTCCATGACCGAACTGCAGTCGTGGATCAAAAGAGGCCGAGGAAGGGCGAATGGCACCGCGAGTGTCGCGTTGCTCTCAAGCAACTCTGCCGTCCGGGGTCGACCTTAAGTGACTTCAACACAACCAAAGCATTCTATAGGGTTTAGTGGAGGGGAGGTACGACGACGAGCTCGGGGCGAACCTGGACGTCGACGAGGAGTACCATGACCCGCCTGTTGGAGGACCTTCGGGCCAGGGCCCATGGACAACTTCCAGAGATCCCTGGCCTGGCAGTGCTACCGAGAAGCGCTACCGTTCGGGATAAGCTCTACAGACACGGCTCGAGAAACACGGGGGCCGACCTGCCCGAGATGCGGTCAGAGCGACGAAAACGTTCTGCACGCACGCATCGTCAGTGTCCAACAATTTCCGACCTGGGGCTTATGTCGAACAACTGCTGTCACGTGTGGGACGAGTCGGTTTATCAGCTGAGTCTATCGTCAATATTGTCACGCCTCCTTCCTTCAAACGGGAAGGAAGAGCTATTTTCATCATCCTTGTGGCTATGGCGAAAGAATGTATCTGGTGGACGCGTCTGAAAGGATTGGAGACAAACACTTTCCTCTCTGGTCAATCTCTCATCAACTTCTTCAAGTACCACTTAAAAGGAAGTGAGAGAGAGAGGCAAGTTTTGTCTAGCGAATGTTTAAAAAAAGATGGGTGAATGTAGCAAGAATGGCCCGTATGAATGACGAAGCCACCTTGAGCATGATCCTATGAACCCAGAATTGAAAACAGATTTGCTTTTTGCAAAAAAAAAAAAAAAAAAGAAATATAAAATGTGACTTCATTGACCGAGGGTACCGTGGTCTTTTCCGTAGGCTTTCTTTCACGGGTAAACCTCACCTGTCCTCCCCTTTACATCATATTGACATTTCTGTGATAACGATCCCTATTGATCAATTTTTTTTTCCTCCCCCCTTTTTTAAACCCCCCTTTTTTTGTCCTCTTTCTCCTTTTACGATCCTTTTGATCGAAACTCCCCTTCCTTTTTTTTTTTTTTAAACCTTCAAAAGAAAAGCTCTACCTGTAATTTGTTCTATTGTGTGCAGCCTGTGTGGCTAATAAAGAAACATATCTATCTATCTATCTATCTATGTATCTATCTATCTATCTATCTATCTATCTATCTATCTATCTATCTATCTATCCATCCATCCATCCATCTATCTATCCATCCATCCATCCATCCATCTATCCATCCATCCATCCATCCATCTATCTATCTATCCATCCATCCAACCATCTATCTATCTATCTATCTGTCTATCTATCTATCTGTCTGTCTGTCTGTCTGTCTGTCTGTCTGTCTGTCTGTCTATCTATCTATCTATCTATCTATCTATTCTATCTATCTATCCATCTATCTATCTGTCTGTCTGTCTGTCTATCTATCTATCTATCTATCTATCTATCTATCTATCTATCTATCTATCTATCTATCTATCTATCTATCTATCTGGAAAGGATGCGTCCCGATGGTCAGGCGATCCATTTGCTGTCAACACCCGTTAAAAGGAGGGCTGGGCATGCCGTGGTTGATGATGCGCAGACACGCGCTGAGACTGCGACATCTCTGGCTCTATGTAGACGACGGTGAACAGGTGTGGTCGCCGTTTGTGAGGCACGCTTTCCCGCAGCTCGTCTCCATGACCGAACTGCAGTCGTGGATCAAAAGAGGCCGAAGAGTGCGAATGGCACGCGAGTGTCGCGTTGCTCTCAAGCAACTCTGCCGTCCTGGGTCGACCTTGAGTGACTTCAACACAACCAAAGCATTCTATAGGGGTTTAGTGGGAGGGGAGGTACGACGACGAGCTCGGGGCGAACCTGGACGTCGACGAGGAGTACCTGACCCGCCTGTTCAGGAGGACCTTCGGGCCAGGGCCCATGGACAACTTCCAGAGATCCCTGGCCTGGCAGTGCTACCGAGAAGCGCTACCCGTTCGGGATAAGCTCTACGACACGGCTCGAGAAACACGGGGCCGACCTGCACCGAGATGCGGTCAGAGCGACGAAACCGTTCTGCACGCACTCGTTCAGTGTCCAACAATTTCCGACCTGTGGCTTGTGTCGAACAACTGCTGTCACGTGTGGGACGAGTCGGTTTATCAGCTGAGTCTATCGTCAATATTGTCACGCCTCCCTCCTTCAAACGGGAAGGAAGAGCTATTTCATCATCCTTGTGGGCTATGGCGAAAGAATGTATCTGGTGGACGCGTCTGAAAGGATTGGAGACAAACACTTTCCTCTTGGTCAATCTCTCATCAACTTCTTCAAGTACCACTTGAAAAGGAAAGTGAGAGTAGAGAGGCAAGTTTTGTCTAGCGAATGTTTTAAAAAAAGATGGGTGAATGTAGCAAGAATGGCACGTATGAATGACGAAGCCACCTTGAGCATGATCCTATGAACCCAGAAATTGAAAACAGAGAGTTGCTTATTTGCAAAAAAAAAAAAAAAAAAAATAACATGTGACTCCATTGACCGAGGTTACCGTGGTCTTTTCCGTAGGCTTTTTTTCCACGGGTAAACCTCACCTGTCCTCCCCTTTACACTTCATATTGACATTTCTGTGATAACGATCCCTATTGATCAATTTTTTTTCCTCTTCCCCTTTTTTTTTAACCCCCCTTTTTTTTGTCCTCTTTCTCTCCTTTTACGATCCCTTTTGATCGAAACTCCCCCTCCTTTTTTTTTTTTTTTAACCCCTTCAAAGAAAAGCTCTACCTTGTAATTTGTTCTATCTGTGTGCAGCCCTGTGTGGCTAATAAAGAAACATATCTATCTATCTATCTATGTATCTATCTATCTATCTATCTATCTATCTATCTATCTATCTATCTATCTATCTATCTATCTGTCTGTCTGTCTATCTGTCTGTCTGTCTATCTATCTATCTATCTATCTATCTACTGTGTGCAGCCCGGTGTGGCTAATAAAGAAACATATCTATATCTTCTATCTCTCACAATGGACGGACGCTAGTCATATCGGCTCCACGTAAGTTGGCCACTTTTACATGTTTAAAACTCCTTGTTGTCAAATATTTTGTTTTAATCGTTGTGCAAGTTCATTCACTAAAAAACCTGAGAATTATTCACGTAGAATTCCGCCCCTGTATGGGCGAAATACAAAAAAAACTTTCAAAACTTTCGTGGGTTTTTAGCCATTTTTCATTTTGAAAATGGCAACTAGAAACCACGTGGCTAGCCCGCCAGTCATGCAGAACGGTAGCAAAACACTATTGCTACCACTAGCTGCTAAACATCGCAGCGTGAACACCGCTGTCACCACCATCACCACCACCACCAACAACAACAAATCTAACGTCGCATTCACCATCGCCGCGACCAAGACATTAACTTAGATTCCCCTCACTCCCCACACCATTTGATGATAAAGGGACAGAGAAAGGGATTTCAAAAATGAATACAAACGAAAACATGAATGCCAGCACCACACCATCACACCACCAACAACAACGAAATTGGCACAAAGCCGCCTACCAAAAGACAACACCGCCAACACCACTACTACGACGTCAAATGCTACATCCAAGCCTTCTACTGCTAATACCGCCAACACCAACACCACTACCGTGACTTCAATTAACACTGCCACATTAACACTTCTACTGCCAAATTCAAAACGAATTTTGCGGACGTAACAAAACAAAAAAGAACAATTGTAACATTCACACCACAAGAGATAAACCGCACAAAGGCACTCTTCTCCAAAGAAGGAGACAAATTGCACTCATCACATTCCACAAACACATCGTGGAAAACACACAAAAAAAAAAAACAATAATTTATAAAGTAATAAACAAAAAAACAAGAAGAACAGAAAATGCACCGCAGGAAAAAATCGAAAAAGCCTTCGTCCTGCATGGGACTCCAAGGAAATATCAGTTGGGGGAAACAAATTTGGTACAGTCCAAGTACGTTTCCTCAACGAAAGTTTAGCAAAACGTTTTCCCACATGGAGCTACATTCGGACGACTTGGTAATGATACCAGTCTATTTAAACAAAAGGGTCACGAAAGTCCAAATAAAAAAACATACCATTTGATGTCGAAACACAATGGTTGGTCTCTGCCATCTGCTTTGAAATGTCAGAGACAAAAACATCCTGGAATCGCGGTTCTAGGAGAGAAAGACTATGTGGGCAAATCAATCGAATCCTGCTTCAATTGGATGAAGCAGCAAGAGAGAAGATACCCACCGCTATAGAACTGCCAGGAGGCTACAAACTCTATATAGTGGTAGAGGGCAGGCGACCACGCTGCTATTTGTGTGGAAGCGAAACACACTTGAAAAAGACGTGCCCAACCACTGCACACCAAGAGCAACAAACAACAACCACTACCACAACCAAAGCACTCGGAAAAAAAGCTCTACTACCACACACCATCACCACAGAAGACGACAAGAGAAGCACACCAAGCTAATCCGTCATCACCAAAAACCACTCAACACCCGAAAAAATACCACACACCAACAACAGCAAACCCAAAGGAACAGAAAACAAAGAAAACAAAGAAAACACACACAAACTGATCCCCCATCCCTTATACCGCACTCAACACACACAAACACTCAAAAAACAACAACAACGAAACAACACACACCACTTACACAGACATACATAGAAGCCCACAACATACCCCTACCCCCTTCTGATTCCTCAGAAATTTCGTCGGAAGACGAACTCAGTGAGGAATGGCAAATAGCTACAAAAGAAGGAAAATAAAGAGCAGAAAACACAACCAAACCAAATGCAAACACGAACAACAACAAAGCAGGGGGAAATACATCTCCCGAAGACATTTCAAAACCCAACGCAAACAACAGCCACACCAACACCACAAAAAAAACATACAGCAAACATGCTCACAGCCATAGACACCCAAAACACAAATTTGATGGAATACATCCAATCAAAAAACAAACATAACAGAGATGACATAAAAACAAACAATCACCCATACACAACACCACCAGACCACATCAAAATATTACACATCTCCAAAAGTCTGCACCACACACTCAAAGGCATTTTCCCCAGTGCGGTTGGTAAATGCCAAAAATATCTCACAAAGAAACTGTACTGGGATCTTCTCGAGGACAAACCACGGAGGAGAAAGCAAAAACTTTCGAGAAGTAAGTAACCCTCTGTATTCTAATTCATTAGAACTATGATCAAGATTGGTTGTGTAAATGCGCGTGGCTTGGGTCCCCTTGGAAACAGGGTACCTCTTAAATGACATAAAGTCACATAAGTTAGAAATCATAGCCATAAGCGAGACCAGACTCCACAATCGCGGGGCCCTAAAGACCATGTTTGGCGGACAGTTCAACATTTATTTTTCCCCCTGCTGCGAGAATGGGCGGTAGTGGCACCGTGGTACTTTTCAACAAGAGTCTGGATCTCAAAGTAAGGACAATATTCGTAGACCCGGAGGGTAGACTGGTCGTCATGGATGTCGACGGCAGCAATGGGTGCGCTTTCGACTCGTATCAGTTTACGCACCGCCCTTAACAGGTCGGCGTATTTCCTTCAACGTCTAGAAGTTTCTTGGGAACGTCTGTCCTTACTCTTAGTGGGGGATTGGAACGCTACCTTGGACACGCACGTAGACTACGTGGGTAGAGATAGGAATAGACGGGGATGCAATGCCTCAGAGACCTGCTCAGATGCTTCAACTGTTGACAGGTTCCGACTAGACACCCGAATGCGCCAAAGTGGACATGGAGAACCGCATCGGGTCGTCGAGATCGTATCTAGATAGGATTACTGTGTAGGACAGTAGATAGAGATAGCATAGGATGTCCACAATTCCACATAGTCAGCTACACGGATCACAAACTTTGTGACATGTACGCTAGGACTTAGGTAAGGACACTTAGGCAGGGTCCGGATACTGGAAACTAAACGCGGTCTTTCCCATCGAGACAAGTTTTCAGAGACGGATTAGCACACTAGTAAAGAGGGCTTTGACGGGAGCCATCATCAACAACAAATGGTGTTTGCCCTCAAGAGAGCAGTAAAAGCAGAAGCGATTAGGTACAGCAAAGCACTAGCCATAGATAGAAATAGAGTAGAGGGGAGCTAGTTAAGAAGCTAGAAGAGGCAATTAGAAGCGGCATCGCATCCGACGTTTTGGCGGCGAGGTTGGCCTCGACCACACTTCAACGCCAAACACGAAGGATGTGCTGTCAGAGCTAGGATGCGTGCTCTAAGGAACGAAGGTGTTGGAGCCGCGAGAGAGGCCCGGGTGGCAGAGGCGCAACAGGGCAACAAAGCCACCATTCGGTCACTGGTAGATGAACAGGGGCGCGAATTGCTCGAGCCAAGTAAAATGTGTGAGGCCTTTCAGCAGCATTTTGCCTGACTGTTCGGAACGAGTGGAGGGCAAGAAGTAGGGTGGACTTCAGTGCCTACCTACATAGCCTACCACGACTCTCCACAAGAAAGGCAGGGTGCTGCGAAGGTGCCATCACGGCGGCGGAAGTGCGGGGGAAAGGATGGCAGAATGCTCGAGGGACAAATCACCGGGTTGGATGGTCTACCTACGAGATTTACAATTGTATGCC
>NC_043004.1:70173556-70186056 GCF_006345805.1 Octopus sinensis
CTCGAAAAGAATATTAAATACCATAAAAATACCATAAATAATAGTGAAAATAATTTTTAAAATCATATTTTAAGTTGTATATTAACTTATAATGCACGGCTTATACTCACTGATACTTCATATAGAATTGCACGTACGTGTGGTATGCATGGATCAATAAAATTTATAATTACATTATAATGATATTATAATTTATGTCATGGTATCATGTGTTAGATAAATTAATTCATTTTATTTCCTTCTTGGCATCGTCAAATGTTTTAAAGGAGGTAAAATTCACTCAAATTTCAAAGACGATGGTATTCCTACACATGTGTCCCCCGCTCCGAATTTGTTTCCTCATAGTTTCCAGAAAAATAGATATTCCTTCATGAAATTATCTACAAATACGCTTCAGATGTTGCAATTTACGACTATTTCGGAATTTCTATTGAGAAAAACCAATTCTGTGGACGGGAAGGAGTTTCGGAAAATTCACACAAGTTGGTTTTGTTTCCTCATAACTTTCAGAAAAATGGGTATTTTTTAATGGAATCTTTTAATAAATACCTTTCAGAGTGTGTAAACTACGATGATATCGGAATTTGATGTGAAAAGAAAAGAAGTGAGGACGCACACACACTGACACATAACACGATTTTTTTTCGAAACTTAGTTTCATTATGTGACCTTTATCAGTATGTATACGTACGAGTCAACCAAATTTGTTTTTTCGTATTAAATTCCGATATAATCGCAAATCTGCTCACTCTGAAGAGTATTTATAGAAAATTTCATAAAATATTACTCATTTTTCTGAAAGTTATGAGGAAGCAAAACCGTGTGATTTTTCCGAAACTCCCCACCCAACTCTCTAGAAAATTTCTTCACCTCATATGCCCTAAAATAATCAGATTCTACAACATTTTAAGTGTATTTATATACAATTTCATTTGCAAAGTGTTCAATATCCTGGAAGTTATGAGGAAACAAAATCGAGGGGGGGCACCCATGTATAGGAATGCCAAAACAGTAAACAAAAGCTGTAGAGGAAGAACAGAGCTGAAATATACCATTAAAAAACTACAATCAAAATATTTTCTGTTTTAATTCAAATTATATTGGAAAGGATTAAGATAAATGGAAAAAATATGATGAACGAATTAAACTTACAATCTAATAAATCAATGAAACAACATTAAATCAATCATTTTTGTATTTTTAAGCTTCCTTTTGATATGTCCACTTTCCGACTTTCACCATAACTTTTCTTCCAGCATTCTAGAGATTTACACCTCTCTCTCTCTCTCTCTCTCTCTCTCTCTCTCTCTCTCTCTCTCTCTCTCTCTCTCTCTCTCTCTCTCTCTTACGTTTTCAAGTCTTTTATTATTCACAAACTAAAGCCCCCAACTGTGTATGTATCTTACCCCAAAGTAAACTACTGGAATAATGTAAATGCCATATTTGATGGCACACACACACACAGACACACACCACCACACACACACACATATATATGTATATATATATATACTAGCAGTATCGCCCGGCGTTGCTCGGGTTTGTAAGGGAAATAACTATATAAGCATTTTTAGAGAGTTACTTCCCTTATAAATTCGGGCTTTCTTAGCCATTTTTGTTTTGGTGTCTTCAAGCCATGAAGTCGTTGTTCTAAAAGAACGCTGGTCTCCTTGACAACGCTTTACGACGTTGATTTCTTTACACTCCCTTCCCCACAGCTTCACGAGGGAGGGAAGGGGGAGAAGCAAACAGGTGCAGCTGTGAGCGTGGACGCCAACTCCGCCGCCATCGACACACGATGCATTTTATGCATTAAAATGGAATAAAAAATGATGTTAAATTATTTTTAAAATCATAGACTCATCGTTGACGCGCGCTAATAGTCAGACGGGCTCGATATGAATCACGACTATAAGATACCCGAATTTGGTTAAACTGCACCGCAAAATGTGGGAGTAGTTAGGAATCTAAATCGAAGGGGACAGACACTCACACAACTAGAGTTTTATATATATAGATATATTCTTTAGTGTTTTACATTTTTACTAGTTTCTGTCATTTGCCTGCGGCAAACATATACACACACACACACACACATATATATATATATATATATATATATATATATATATATATATATATGATGGGCTTCTGTCTAGCAAATCCACTCACAAAGCTTTGGTCAGTGTCCAAGTTGATAGTAGAAGACATTTACCCAAGGTGCCACACAGTGGGACTGAACTCGGAACCATGTGGTTGGGAAGCAAGCTTCTTACCACACAACCATGCCTGCACCTACATATATACAGGGAATGGAGTAGATAAAATCTATGCTACATATGTTTCATAGCTAGTGGAACCTCACAAGTAGTAATTATCCAAATGAGGAGTAGATTGCAAGATACTCTTCAGACCAAGGTTACCTTGGTTACATGAAGTTTACATTACTATTACATTATATATATATATATATATATATATATATATATATATATATATATATATATATATATATATATATGTATTTATTTAAAGCAGCAGAAAATTCAACAAAATCTGTTACTCTGTATATATATATATATTATATATATATATATTTGTTATATTTCGGAATGGTCATTTTGCCAGTTTAGCCAATAAAAACACACGCACTATATATTTGGTGTTATTTTGCTTCATTGTTATTTATTTTTTACATTAATCTTTATCTTATTTCGGCCAGATTAAGATTCATGTAAAAAATAAATAACAATGAAGCAAAATGACACCCAATATATAGTGCGTGTGTTTTTATTGGCTAAACTGGCAATACGACCATTCCGAAATATAACAATATATATATATATATATATATTGTTATATTTCGGAATGGTCATATTGCCAGTTTAGCCAATAAAAACACACGCACTATATATTTGGCTAAACTGGCAATATGACCATTCCGAAATATAACAATATCTGTTTCAACACACGACTTCACATAAAAAATCTTGCACAACAAATATTTAAACGTAATATATATATATATATATATATATTATATATATATATATATATATATATATATATATATATGCACATAGTGGTACGGTGGTCTTTGTATCTGTGTTTGTCACTCCTACCCACCATCACTTGACAACCAGTGTCAGTTTGTTTATGTCCCCTATAGCTAACTGTTAAAAGAGATCAATAAAATTCGTACCAGGCTTTAAAAAGACATAAGTCCTGGGTAGATTTGTTCAAGTAAAACCTTTCATGAATGGTTGCAGTCCACTGACTGGACCAAGTAAAATATAAAAAAGAAAAAAGATAAAATTGCTCATTTGTAAATAATATTCATGTTAGTGAACATTAATTGTTATATATATATATATCTTATCTTTTATTTGTTCCAGTTATTAGACTGTGGCAATGCTGCAGCACTGCCTTGAGGAATTTTTTATTTGAATGCTTCAACTCTGTACTTGTTCTTTTTTAAAAGCTTGGTACTTATTCTATTGGTCTCTCTTGCTGAATTGCTAAGTTACAGGGACATAAACATACCAACACTGGTTGTCAAGCAGTAGTGGAGGACACATATACATTATATATATATATACATGATGGGCTTCTTTCAATTTCCATCTACCAAATCCACTCACAAGGCTTTGGTTGGCCTGAGGTTGTAATAGAAGACACTTGCCCAAGGTGCCACGCAGTGGGACTGAACCCGGAACCATGTGGTTGGTAAACAAGCTACTTACCACACAGCCACTGCATTTATACGTTTATCTAAGAATATTTTTATTCAGTTCTATTCCAAACACTCTGTTTTTAATCCTTCAGGATATTCTTCCAAGTGTTAACCATATTTTCATCTCCTCTCTGGCCCTAAGGCCTTATTCTGTTTATTCATCTTCTGTTATTCATGTGTCCACACTCCATCTTGGTCCTTTTCCTCTTTATCCCTTCTCCATCTACTTTTCATCTCATCTTGAATATTATTTTGTTTGTATATCATATATTACTCTTTTTTTCTTTTACTTGTTTCAGTCATTTGACTGTGCCTAAGCTGGAGCACCACCTTTTAGTCGAGCAAATCGACCCCAGGACTTATTCTTTGTAAGCCTAGTACTTATTCTATCGGTCTCTTTTGCTGTACCGCTAAGTTACAGGGACGCAAACACACCAGATGTTGGGGGGACAAATGCAGATACACAAACATATACACACACACATATAAGACGAGCCTCTTTCAGTTTCCGTCTACCAAATCCACTCACAAGGCTTTGGTTGGTCCAAGGCTATTGTAGAAGACACTTGCCCAAGGTGCCTCGCAGTGGAACTGAACCCAGAGCCATGTGGTTGGTAAGCAAGCTACTTACCACACAGCCACTCCTTTCTTTGAGAAAAAACTTTACTTCAAGATACTTTTTACAGATCAGTTTTTACAAAGTGTTTGCTAAACCTAAGAAAAATAAGTAGGGGTGAAAATTTTGATTTTGCACCCCACAAACATTTTAGGAGGTGAGCTTGCACCCCTACACCCTCTGTTCTTGGATCCATGTAGAATTTACTTACCTTCAACTACATTAAGTTAGGTGAAGTATTCACTGAAATAGAGTTGCAGCCATTTTAGCAGGCAAGTTATTTTGCCTGATGGGGTTATAGGAGTAAAGCTCTTACACATATAAGGGGCATGTCTTCTCAATAGTCATTTCTTCACTCTAACCAATCTGGCTGCCACCCAATGATTGGTTAGCACATCTTATTTAAATTATCTTCTATATATACCAATGATGAGGCCCGGGATGAGGTGGTGAAGCATGACCTTCGAACATTGGGCCTCACCAAGGCAATGACTAGAGACCGGGACCTTTGGAAATATGCTGTGCTTGAGAAGACTCGGCAAGCCAAGTGAGACCATAACCTTGTGGCCTTTGCTAGGGGTGTAACCAGCCCACTTATGCGTACCTTTTCCTTCTTTGGACACTAAAACTCTGCTTGTGAAGACCTGTTGAGGCAAGTGAAATCGAAATCGAAATCAAATTCGATGACTGGTATCTGTGCTAGTGGAGCACTAAGAGTGCCATACAAGCGTGATCGTTGCCAGAGCAACAAACTGGCTTCCATGCTGGTGGCACATAAAAAGCACCATTTGAGCATGATCGCTACCTGTGTCACCTTACTGGTGGCATGCGCTGGTGGCACGTGAAAAAACATTTGTGCTCCTGTACAGGTGGCACAAAAAACTTTGGCTCCTGTGCAGGTGGCACACAAAAACCACCATTTGAGCATGGCCATTGCCAGTGTCGCCTGACTGGCCCTCATGCCGGTGGCACGTAAAAGCACCCACTACACTCTCGGAGTGGTTGGCGTTAGGAAAGGCATCCAGCTGTAGAAACTCTGCCAAATCAGATTGGAGCCTGGTGCAGCCATCTGGTTCGCCAGACCTCAGTCAAATTATCCAACCCATGCTAGCATGGAAAGAAGATGTTAAATGATGATGATGAGATTTACATTTTAGCCTTTACAAATTAACAAAAGAAACTTGGTTTTTAGTTCATAAGGTTTGAATGAGACTTAACTAAAATTAGATGAATATATATGACAGGAAATAAAGAGATGTGGGATAAATGAATTCAAAAACTCACTCTTAGAGGTGATACGACATTGCTAACTATAAATAATATTCCTTAATGAATATACGACGGGGTGCTGAAAAGTTCCTGTCTTTGGGTGAAAGAAAATACAGGAGAATCAGTTAATTATGATTTTATTCAACATATTTCCCTCTCAGATTCACATGTTTATTGCAGCGGCCCTGAAGTTTTTATAAGACCTGTGAAAGAATTCGGAAGTTTGGGCCTCCAACCAGGTCCTTTGTGATACCCTTAAATCCAGGAACTTTTCAGCACTCCCACATATATCTATCTGTCTGTCTGTCTGTCTATCTATCTACCTATACATACATACATACATACACAGTATTTTTCTGACACTGATGTGTTAGACAGATAGATGGATAGACAGATAGATCTGTATGTATTAACATTATTATTAATATTAATAGCTTAGGTAGTGCAGGAAAGTAAGCATTTGCCTCTCCTTTTCAAGATCTCTCAGATTAGGAGAAGAAGAAACAAACTTATCTTTAGAATAAAGATCTAACTTGAATGCAAAGTGGACCCTGTTGAATGCCCTCACTCAAGAACAGCTGGTTAATCCCAGTGGCACTGGCACTGGTAGAATAACACCCTAATTGTCTTGTAGAAGAAAGTCAGCAACAACAACGCACATCAGATAATGTAGTCATGACAAGATGGTGATGTTTGGAATAAGTTTCATCTCCCAAACTTCAGTTAGCTGAACACTTCTTCTTTTTGAGACTGTAATAACCATTTCTGTTCTTATTTTATGTCTGTTGTCTGGAAATCTTTCATCACACACCTGTGACCTCTTCAACGACTTTCCATCCCATGTATCCCCTCCTATTCTGTTTTGTCCATTTTGTCTTTCTATGAAAGAACAGAATAGGAAGAGACATGTGGGATGGAAAGTCACTGAAGAGGTCACAGGTGTGTGAAGAAAGATTTCCAGACAATGGACATAAAATAAAAACAGTAATAAATAAGTGATAACCATTTCGTTTTAATCCTATTTTGTGATTCTTATTTTAACCTCTGGTTTGTTTTAACATCTACTTTTCCATGGCCACATGGGTCAGATTCTATGGCTGGATGCTCTTTCTGTTGCCAACCATCAATTGTTTCCAAGCAAGATAATATTTACCCTTGGCCAGACACATTTCCATAGGAGATTGGAAACAAATGACACTGCTTGCATGTTACTGATATCCATTTACGATTATCTGATAAGGTGAAGAGACGCAACTACACACACACATATTTATTCATTCAGTTTTTACATCCATTTTACCATGCTTGTATGGGTTGGACAGAATTTATTAAAGCAAATTTTCTTTGGCCTGATATCCTACCTGCTGCCAATGCTTACTTATTTCCAAGCAGGTATTGATCCTCTATGGCCAGAAATATTCTTGCAGAATATTGGAAATGAATGACACCACTCGTATTCTTTTCGATCGTAGGCACAAGGCCTGAAATTTTTGAGGAAGTGGCCAGTCAATTAGATTGTACACAACTGGTACTTAATTTATTGACCTCAAAATGATGAAAGGCAATGTCGACCTCAGCAGAATTTGAACTCAGAATGTAAAGGCAGGCGAAATACTGCTATGTTTTTCGCCTGGCATGCTAACATTTCTGCCAGTTCACCACCTTTGACACTGTTTGTATTATACTCATTTATCAGTGTTACATGATGCCAAGACCAAAGGACACAAACCCACATGCTCACATATATGTGACAGGCTTCTTTCAGTCTCTGTTGAGCAAATCTGCTCACAAGGCTTTGGTCAGCCTGGGGTTATCCTATAGCAGAAGACACATGTTATGTGGTAGGACTCAACCCAGAACCATGTTGTTGGAAAGAAAACTCCTTGCCATACAACCGCACAATAGGCTTCTTTCTGTCACTCTCTACTAAATCCATTCACAAGACTTTGGCTGACCCAAAACTATAGTAAAAGACATTTGCCCAAGGTGCCACACTGCAGGACTGAAACCTAAACCACATAGTTTGGAAGCCAACATCTTAACCACTGTAATATGTTATTGATCAAGGGCATGGCTAAGAAATTAGTTCTGCAGTCATGGAGTCACAAGTTCAATCCCCCTGCTTGGCTCCAAAGGCAAGCAGCATGATTGAACAACTCAACCCAAGCCTTCATCATCATCATCATCGTTTAACGTCCGCTTTCCATGCTAGCATGGGTTGGATGATTTGACTGAGGACTGGCGAACCAGATGGCTGCGCCTGGCTCCAATCTGATCTGGCAGAGTTTCTACAGCTGGATGCCCTTCCTAATGCCAACCACTCCGAGAGTGTAGTGAGTGCTTTTACATGCCACCGGAATGAGAGCCAGTCAGGCGGTACTGGCAACGGCCATGCTCAAATGGTGTTTTTTACATGCCACCTGCACAGGAGCCAGTCCAGCAGCACTGGCAATGACCTCACTCGAATGTTTTTCACGTGTCACTGACACAAGTGCCAGTGAGGCAGTGCTGGTACCAAGATATGTGCTTGATAGAAATTGTGTGGAAGCCTCTCTGACAGACTCCATCTGTTTGTTCTAGGATGGTTGGCTTCACCTTTCACCTGGTTAAAACACCACAACCTTGTCCTTGGCTGCCTTTTGCAGGCTCCATTCTGATGTAACCATTTAGAGTAAATCTTCACATAGGCACAAGCACGGCTGTGTTGTTTGAAATTTGCTTCCGAACCACATGGTTCTAGGTTCAGTCCCACTGCATGGCACCTTGGGCAAGTGTTTTCTACTGCAGTCTTGGGCCTGTGAGTGGATTTGGTAGATGGAAGCTAAAAGAAGTCCATTGTATATATGTGTGTGTCTTCATGTCTATGTTTGTCCTCCACCACCACCACCACCACCACTTGGCAACCAGTTTGGCAAAAGAGACTGACAAATTAATGCCAGTCTTTATATAAAAAATAAGTATTGGGATTGATTTATTTGACTAAGCATTCTTGAAGGTGGTGGCCCAGCATGGCTCCAGTCTAATAACTGAAACAAGTAAAAGATGGAAGATATTCAAATAACCCATGACTTGCTTTTTTTTTCTCCTTCCACTTTAGACCAGCATCAATCTCAGAGATTCTAGTATTCTTCTGCCTCTAATTAATCCAGAATCTGTTTCTAAATTAAACAGAAGGCCTGAAATTTTGGAGGCAGCGGAACAGTTAAATAAACTGACACAAGTACTTTACACCTATTTTATTTTATCTACGATGAATGGCCAAGTTGACTTCAGAAGGATTTTCACACAGAACATTAAAAGATGGAAGCAATACCCAAAGATATTAATCTGATGTTCTAACAAATCTGCAATTCCATTGTTCTCCTTTACCATTTAGCATTCTTTATTGGAAATACCATCATATTTACATCCACTTTTCTATGCTTGCATGGCTCAGAGGGAATCTATTGAAGCAGATTTTCTACAGTCAGATGTTCTTCTTGTTGCTAACCTTCACATGTTTCCAAGCAAGGTAATGTTTCCCCATGGCCAGAGATGTGTTCATAGAAGATTGGAAATGAACAACACAGCTTGTACGACAGTGACACTCATTTACAACCATCACGCAGTATCTTGATATCCTTGACAAGGAGACACAAACATACACACACACACATGAGCTGGTGAGCTGGCAGAAACATTAGCACGCCGAGCGAAATGCTTAGTGGTATTTCATCTGCTGTTACATTCTGAGTTCCAATTCCGCCGAGGTTGACTTTGCCTTTCATCCTTTCCGGGTTGATAAATTAAGTACCAGTTACGTACTGGGGTCGATGTAATCAACTTAACCCCTTTGTCTGTCTTTGTTTGTCCCCTCTATGTTTAGCCCATTGTAGGCAATAAAGAAATAACAAACATACACACACACATACACAATAGGCTTCTTTCAGTTTCTGTCTATTAAATCCACTCACAAGGCTTTGGTCAGCCAGTGGCTATAGAAGACACTTGTTCAAGGTTCTATGCAATGGGTCTGAACTCAAAACCATGCAGGAGGGGTACAAACGTGTGAGTTAAATAGCTTGCTTACCAACCACATGGTTCCGGGTTCAGTCCCACTGCGTGGCACCTTGGGCAAGTGTCTTCTACTATAGCCTCGGGCAGACCAAAGCCTTGTGAGTGGATCTGGTAGACGGAAACTGAAAGAAGCCCGTCGTATATATATATATATGTATGTGTGTGTGTATATGTTTGTACATCTCTGTTTGTCCCCCCAACATCGCTTGACAACCAATGCTGGTGTGTTTACATCCCCGTAACTTAGTGGTTTGGCAAAAGAGACCAATAGAATAAGTACTAGGCTTCCAAAGAATAAGTCCTGGGGTCAATTTGCTCGACTAAAGGCGGTGCTCGAGCATGGCCGCAGTCAAATGACTGAAATAAGTAAAAGAGAAAAGAGTATGACTTTGTCTTCAATGTAGTATAAGTGGTAAAATGACTGAGTTGCTTAGAGCATCAGATGAAATACTTTAGAATCTATTCCAGCTTCTTACATCATCACCATCATCATCATTAACATTTAAGATCTGCTTTCCATGCTGGCATAGATTGAGCGGTTTGACGGGGGCTGGCTAGGAAGAAGCCTGTAGCAGGATTCACTGTCTGTTTTGGCAGGGTTTTTACAACTGGATGTCATTCCTAACACCGACCATCTTACAAAGTGGTCTCCTTACAGAATGGACTGAATTAAAAGCCTACAAGGTGCAATTCCGCCCTTCATCAATAAATGAGATATCAATTTAGTGTGGCTATAGGGACAGAGTTCCAAGAGTATCAAATGGGATGCCATGCAGTATTCATTTCAGTTCATTCTCTGAGTTCAAATCCCACTGTAGCCTATTGGAAGGTTACCTGGTTTAACACAATCATCTGCTCCTTTGGTTTCTTTAGTGAAATCTACTGTTGCAAGCATTCTGGCCAGGTCTCTGGTTTGAAAATATTTTCCTCTGGCCCTCTTTCCCTCAAGTGTCAGAGACCCTTTATCTTCTCTCCTGACCAAGTGATAAAAAAGACAGAAAAAAAAAACTTCATAATTGGTGAAATACTCATTATTCAGACAGAGAGGAAGCTGAAAGATAAATTAGAGATTTTTTAATATAAATAGGCATAGGAGTGGCTGTGTGGTAAGTAGCTTGCTTACCAACCACATGGTTCTGGGTTCAGTCCCACTGCGTGGTACCTTAGGCAAGTGTCTTCTGCTATAGCCTCGGGCCGACCAATGCCTTGTGAGTGGATTTGGTAGACGGAAACTGAAAGAAGCCTATCGTATATATGTATATATATACATATGTGTGTGTGTGTGTGTATGTTTGTGTGCCTGTATTTGTCCTCTGAACATTGCTTGACAACCGATGCTGGTGTGTTTATGTCCCCGTAACTTAGTGGTTTGGCAAAAGAGACCGATAGAATAAGTACTAGGCTTACAAAGAATAAGTCCTGGGATCGATTTGCTCGACTAAAGGTGGTGCTCCAGCATGGCCAGTCAAATGACTGAAACAAGTAAAAGAGAGTAAAGAGTAAGAGTATTTGTCTTCAGTAAAGCCCTAATCCTCACTGTACAGGAACTGAATATAATTGAGTCCATTGCATGTGCACTTGAGACACTGGAACCAACTTGTCTTTAACCCCTTCCCAGGTAACTTTTTTGGAGAAAATGTTTCATTTTCAGATGCCCTTTTTTTATCACACAAGCTTGCATTCTCATCTGATGTATCCAAGATTCTAATAGAAAGATGATACTTATTGTCATCTTCTGAGTTTGATATCTGGGCATAATTTGTAAAATAAAAAAAAAAACCAGATAAAAACCAAGAATTGACATAAAAGCTCATCTGTGTCTGTTTTTGAAATTCTATGTTTTGGGCAAGTTTACGTGTTGCACTCTCAGAAAGACGAATTGGGTGAAGACAAGTTAACTCATCTTTGCTGTACTTGAAGCCTGTTTCTTACTGTAACATTAATTACACCATAATTAGCTCTGTACAAAACCATATTTGTGCATTAACAAATTTTAATTATAATTTACAAAAAAAAAAGAGACAAAGCAAAATCCAAATTTCAATTTTCCAATTTTTTTGCTTTAGTTGTTGTTCTTTTCTGGCTTTTTTCTTTGTTTCTTTTTTGATGTTTTTTTGTATTTTTTAATATATACCTTATAACAGAAGAGGGGTCAACAGAAAGGAGTAAAATGGGGCTATACAATCCAAAATAAGAACAAATACATTTGATAATGTCTGATATGTCTTTTCAGGGTTTTTTTTTAATTTTTTAAATATTTTTTTTTTATTTTCAAACAGAAAAAAAAACAACAAAATAAAAACATGTACTTTAGGCTAACTGATATATTGTGAATTCTCGACAAGTGTTGTTCCAGTTGAGTTTAACAAGAATCTTAATTTATAAAAGTCCTCTATTGAAAAGCTTCCACTCGGATCAAGAGAGCACCGAGCGAACCGGTTGACCATCATTGCTCTCTCCTTGTCCAGCCAAAAGTCATAAGCTTGTTCCTGACTAGTGAAAGTGCTCCCTGCAAGCTCACTTGGGTAAGGTCCCCAAATGACAAGCTCCAGCATACCCCTGACGATAGCTAGGCAATCTGGCTTGTCTGATTGGAGCAGCTCAAGTCCTCGATACAAACCCTTGGAACATTCTAAAAGCTTCTCATCATCAAAGAGATACTTGTCAAAGAGATTATGCAAGAGTTTGGCACAGAAATCATTCATATCTGATGGTAGTTTATTATCAGCTTTGAAAGAAGGGAGCAAACACACACGTTTTCCACTGAAGTTCTTCTGAGATAGAAGGAATATTCTAACTGGTCGGAAGTGAAGCTGCGGGGATCCC
>NC_043004.1:70191056-70236056 GCF_006345805.1 Octopus sinensis
TCTTCCTTCTTAACTAAAACCATGATAGCAAAAGAAATGTGAGTGGTTGTTAATACACTTTGTTACTATAAAAATGGCCCTGAAAAGAGTTAACTTCCTGTTGAAACTTTCTTAGTGAAAAACCCAATCCTGCATTGATTCTGTTACAGAACAAAAATAAATGTTAGAAGAAAAGACTAGAGTTTTCCTCCCTTACATTAGGGAGTGTCTCACTTCCTTTGAAATGATTGTAAACTAAGTTAGTATGATTCTCGTGATATCAATTGTTTCAGCTCTGTGCTGTTGTGTCATACAGGGAATAGCAAGGGACAGAAAAGTATGGTTACATCTCCAATGAGGTAGCATATTAACATAGAAAAACGAGACACCAATCCAGTCCCTCACCTCTCACTCTCTCTCTCACCCGCTCTCTCTCTCTCTCTCTTTCTCCCTAGGAAACAAAAAACAAAAAGGTAATTCAAAAATATTATACATTACTTTTGCTGTATCCATTAATCTCTTCATAAATAGGTTGTGATGCTAAGATAATCTGTCTTTCCTCCTCTTCAGGAATCTCTGGTTGTTGAGATTCCTGGATCTGATTCGGAGGTAATTCAGCTGATAACTGCGGGGATGATTCAGCTGAAGATTCTGTAAGTGAAGTCCTCACTGGTTCAATATGCATTGTTGGAATTTTGACAGTCGTTTCACTGGGGACTGAGCTAAAAGTTGCAGCTGCAGGTGGGGCTGTCCCTACAGCAACAACTGCAGCTGTAATGGCAGGAGCTGTAGTTACGACACTGGGGGGACGCATGCTGGTTATCGGTTCCAGGTAGCCTTCTGTAGGGAAGTTACTACTGCCATTGGATGAAGTTCGAGATGCAGAGTTCGAACGTGACGGATCCACAGGATAATAATAATTATCTCGTTGTCCGGGATATTTTGGTGTGATTGGCTCGTACAAGTTTTCTACAGATCCTAAAGGCGAGATGTTGGGATCATCAAAGTTTTTGTCTCCACCTGATCCAGAAGAGGTTGAACCACCTTAATGAAATACAGAAAAATAAAATATATATATATATGTATATAATCAGATTTGAATGAACATATAAAGACATGACTATGGTCTAGATTTACCCTCTTTTTCCACATGAATTCCCTAACTGTTTGGAATAACAAAATCCCTCATAATCCTTCGTAATCATTAATCTTTCTAGACTTCACAGTCTCAACTTTATAATAAGACAACAAATGCATACACATACAATTGTTATTGATGTGTGGAACTGTTATTGCTATAACAGGTATATTTTAAGTGTTTCAGTCAATTTTCAAAATTTAGCTGTTAGGTTTATACAAACTGTGTCTGGCACATATGAAGATATGAAAAAAAACCCTAATGATGAAGGTTCAATTAGAATATTGTCATATGATTATTTGGAAGAAAATATTTCTACATATAAATATACATATATATATCGGTTTGTCTGGGAAGTTCATGCCAATTTTTAAGGGAAATTAAAAAACAAAACAAAATTATGCCATTAAATATTTATTCAAGTAAATATGAACCGTTTTGTTGCACAACCTTTCTCCCTCTTTCCTTCACCTTAAAGATTTCGTCTTGTCAGAATTTTGGTGGTTTCTTGGCAAAGAACTCATTAAGGTGGGGTTTTCTTATGTCCTCCAAAGAATTAAAATTTTTACCATTCAGATTATTTTGCAAGGATCTGAATAAATGAAATATGAATGGGCAATGCCTGGTGAATATGGCAGGTGAGGTAACACATCCCAGCTAAACTGCGACAATTTTTGACGGGTTGCCAAAGAAACGTGAGGTCTGGCATTATCCTGATGGAAAACAACACCTTTCCTGAATTGTAGCCTTTAAATCATCCAGTTGTGAACAGTACTTCTCAGAATTAATTGACTGGTTACTTGGCAGAAGCTCATAATACAGGATTCCTTTCCAATCCCACCAAGGGCAGAGCATGACGTTCTTAGGATGAAGACCTTCAATTGGGGTGGCTAAAGGTAGTTGATGTTGTTTATCCCAGAATCTTTTTTGCTAAACATTGTTGTAAACAATCCATTTCTCATCACCCATCACAATTTGCTTCAAAAAGGGTGCATTTTCATTGCATTTATACAGCAGATCACAGACAGAAATGTGATCCAAAGGATTCTTTTCACTCAGATCATGTGGTACCCAAACATCCTAGAGATTTGAGTACCCAAGCTTTACTAAGTGCTCATGGATGGTGGATTTTGATAAATTTAGTCTGCCAATTCCCACATTGTGTAATGCAGATCATTCTCAATTAATGTCTTGATTTGTCATCTGAAGTGGGTGTGGCCTGCCGGAGCATTCTTCATCAATAAGGCTATAATCATCAACTCTAAACTTAGCAAACCACTTCTGTACAGTTCTGTCAGCTAAAGCACCTTCACCGTACACAGCACATATCTTTTTTGCTGCTTGCAAGGCATTTTTGTCTTTACATTAATAAAAAAAAGCATCAAGTGTCTAAAATGCACCTTAGAATTTTCCATTTCAGTAGGGATGCAAAGCTGACACGAATTAAGTAATTTAAAACTTTCTTTCTTAAGAGATAGTTTGAAGAGTGCACTAACTGGAAATGTAAGCATCTTATTTGTGCTGATAAATTTGATGTGTTCTAATGTGTTTGATCATGAACGACTAAAAATAGGCATGAACTTTCTAGATAATCCAATATATATATATACACACACACACGCATACATATATATATATATATATATATAATATATATATGCATGTATATATATGTATGTATATATATGTATGTATATATATTGTCCAAAGGTAATGTTTCAGTGAATATTCAAGATTTTCACTTGGTGTATTCAATGAGGCATGACAAGAAGTGGAATCAGTTCAAAGAAATGGGAGAATTATCAAGATATAAAGATCTAGAAATAGAGATAACCCAAATATATGGGGTGTAGGCTGAAAAACAGAAACAATCCCTATGAAAACAATTGTCTGGGGATCTACCAGACTTGCACATCTATATGCTATGTATAAAAATAGTAGTGCTAGGTGCCATACAAACAACCAAACAAAACACTGCACATAGCCAAAGCAACGAACACAGCTGCATTTGTTTGTGCAGCGAAATCTTACAAATAACGATAATTGTTTCAAATTTTGGCACAAGGCCAGCAAGTTTGGGTGAGGGACGAAGTTGATTACATCGACCCCACCAGTGCTCAGCTGGTACCTTTTTTTTAGCAGCCCTGAGAGGATGGAAGGCAAAGTCGACCTTGGTGGAATTTGAACTCAGAACGTAAGGACAAATGAAATGCTGCTAAGCATTCCACCCAGCATGCTAAGGACTCTGCCAGTTCACTACTTTAATCCTTTCGTTACTGTATTTCCATTGAGATGCTCTCTGTTTCTTTCAATTACTTTAAATGTAACAAAGAATTTAGTAAAATAACTTGGATATCATTAAACTAGTGTTAGGAACATAAATTGCGACTAAGGTTTGGTGGAAGATTTTAATTCAAAACTTATGAAAACAAGACATTTGTACTCAGAACCAGAGCCGGTTTCAGCCTAGTTGGTAACAAAGGGGTTAATAATAATAATAATAATAATAATAATAATAATAATAATAATAATAATAATAATAATATTAGCAGTGGCTCTCATGGCTTCTGATCTTAACTGATTGGAAGTGTTATCATGTACATTGTTTTGTCTTGGTATAAAAGATGGGCTACAGCAAATATTCTGCTCAATACCACAGATTTGCTTGTAAGTTGTTTGACCGTAACCAGTTGAGCATGTCCCTTAGTGGCTGACGATATGTGCATCTCTGATCACGAGCAGAAGTAGTGGGGGAGCATCATAGCCATGTGTTGAGAAGGATTCTTTGGGGTTTGAATAATTCACCACTGGAAACATGGGTGTTTCGTTCAACATCCTTAAACAACCCTTATTCAGGGACCTTTTGAGCAGGATGGGTTACTCGATCTGAAGAAAATTCTAACTGGGCTCCACCTGCAAGGTCATGTGCTGTTTATCTTGATATGAGATCACCATGTCGCGCACATATGGTTGTGATGCATGTGCCTGGTGTACCCTTATCAGACGGGTAGTCATGATGGGTATACTGGGCTTCGTATATTTTACCCCAGTGTCACTTTGATGGCATGCTCTGCTCGCTCACTCAATAATAATAATAATAATAATAATAATAATAATCCTTTCTGCTATAGGCACAAGGCCTGAAATTTTGGGGGAAGGGACTAGTCGGTTACATCGACCCCAGTGTTTCACTGGTACTTAATTTATTGACCCCAAAAGGATGAAAGGCAAAGTTGACCTTGGCAGAATTTGAACTCAGAACACAAAGACAGACAAAATACCACTAAGCATTATGCTCGGTGAGCTAATGATTCTGCTAGCTCACTGCCTTCTTAAAAACAATGATAATAATATGTTCTACTAAAGGCACAAGGCCTGAAATTTTGGTGGGAGGGGACTGGTTGATTACATTGACCCCAGTATTTGACTGGTACTTAATTTATTGACCCTGAAAGGATGAGGAGAAAAGTCGACCACAGTGGAATTTAAACAATAATAATAATAATAATAATAATAAATGCCCTGATGCAGTACCAGGCAGTGGCAATCATGGCTCCTGATCTTAACTGATTGGAAGTGTTATCGTGTACATTGTTTTGTCTTGGTATAAAAGATGGTCTACAGCAAATATTCTGCTCAATACCACAGATTTGCTTGTCAGTTGTTTGACCGTAACCAGTTGAGCATGTCCCTTAGTGGCTGACGATATGTGCATCTCTGATCACGAGCAGAAGTAGTGGGGGAGCATCATAGCCATGTGTTGAGAGGGATTCTTTGGGGTGTGAATAATTCACCTCTGGAAACATGGGTGTTTCATTCAACATCCTTAAACAGACCTTATTCAGGGACCTTTTGAGCGGGATGGGCTACTCAACCTGAAGAAAATTCTAACTGGGCCCCACCTGCAAGGTCATGTGCTGTTTATCTTGATATGAGATCACCATGTCGCGCACATATGGTTGTGATGCATGTGCCTAGTGTACCCTTATCAGACAGGTAGTCATGATGGGTATACCGGGCTTCGTATATTTTACCCCAGTGTCACTTTGATGGCATGAACTGCTCTCTCACTCAATAATAATAATAATACAAAACAAAACAGGCAAAGGAATACCTAAGTGAATTCCAAACACAACAAATTCCAGAATTAGATGTAATGGAAACAAGTACAGAAAAAGCTAAGCATATGAAAACCCATGCTAAAACTGCTGCCTTAGATATTCTTACTGATAAATGGCAAGAAAAACTTCTTAATAGCAAATACCTAAAGAGAGCTAATAGTGCTGATGTTGATAAAGCCCTTACCCATCAATAGTTAGTGTCTTCTGGCTTAAAATCAGGAATAGACGGGTTTATCATAGCAGCCCAAGATGAATGCCAACTTACAAGTAACTACCAGGCCAACATATTAAAGAATGGATGTAACCCAACATGTCATGTATGCAAACAACCAAATCGAACCATTGATCATGTTGTCTCCATGCGCAGTCTTTTTGTTCCTACAGAGTATCTCAACAGGCATGATAGAGCAGCACAATATATTCACTGAGTAATTTGTAAAAACTTGGACCTGCCCCATGATAAAAACTGGTGGGAAAACAAACCACCTCCAATGCTTGAAAATGATCACATCTCACTCCTCTGGAACTTCACCATTCAAACTGATAGACAGATAGATGCAAATAGGTCAGACATTATATTGAAAGACTTCAGACAAAAATCATGCCTCCTCATTGATATTACTGTCCCAATTGACATAGATGTATCTGTCAAGAGCTACCAAAAACTTAGCAAGTATAAAGATCTTGAAATAGAAATTGGTAAAAAGTGATACCTCAAGACAAAAACAATACCAGTTGTCATAGGTGCCCTAGGAATGATAGCAAAATGGGCTGATTCCTACCTACCTCAGATACCAGGTATCCCCAAATGGCAGAAATTCAAAAGATAGTGCACATGGGTACTGCCCATATCCTATGTAAAATACTGTCGATGTAATCTTAAATTTTAAAACAAACTCATAATTTTCTTAAACATTCTCTAGAACAATACTATATGCAAAACCAAATATATGACACCCTAGGCATAACACTAACATGAACTTCTGACTTGTTTTCTCTTAAGGTCTTTGGGTGAGACTTGGAGTCAACTTGTACAAATACAAAGCAAAAGTTAAACATATAATAATAATAATAATAATAATAATAATAATAATAATAATAATAATAATAATAATGATAATAATAATAATAATAATAATAATAATACAATAACAACAGCAACAACAAGATTTTGAGTAAATGACTGACCTGATCCAAATGCACTGTCATCACCAAGTGTGACAGTGTTACGTCGACTTACTGTGCCACTTGGTGACATCTCAGCAAGTAACTGAAACAATAAAACAACAACTTGGTCAAGAATAATTACAGTTCACACCATTCATAGAAATACCTCGTTTATGTTTTGTTTAATTGTTGAGGGGATTTATCACTAGGTAGCAATGAAATACTTGTTGTTACATGATAGTTGCCTAGTAGATATCAAACATTTAATCATTTTGTAACCATATTTTTAATGAAATATACAGCCTGATTTTGAATCCATTTTGGAACTTTGAACTGCTCATAGAATTGGAGTTAGTAAAATAGTTGACTTATTTCATTTAGGGGTGCTTGTGATTGTTTAAAGCTAGTTTCCGCTTTAAAAATGACAGCAGGTTGTGATTTGAGAAAAATTTTGCTATTATTTCTAGCAGGTCAAGCAACCACTGAGAGTTTCCTTTAGAGAAACTTTTAGATTAAATATGAAATTAAATATGAAAAATTTAAAACAGGAAGTTCTTGTATTGTGGCCATCCTGACTTTTATTCAGACACAGTGTATCTAGGACTATTATTGAATGTATCCTCTTTTAAAAAAGATTGTAAGAAAGATTTGGCTGCTAATTCTAGCAAGTAAAATGATTATATAGAATTTTCCATTAGGAATATATTTTTTTACATTAAATTTTGTTAGGAATTTTTAATTTAAATTAGGTCCTTTAAAACAGAGAGGCTTGTAACATAGAACCAGAGGTCATAAAAGGTAAGTTGGTATTAAAACAGTTAAACCCAAACTTTATGTAGGAGTATAAATAGCACCTGATGGTGATTGGAGAATGTACCAAACAAACTGTAGTGTAAATAATAACAAACACATACATGAGGTAAATCATTTGATAAAGTCTCATTGCCCTCAAACTTTATTGCAAACTATAATTTTCAGAGTTTATTCACCCAGGAATAAAAATTTGTGCTATTTCCAGATTCTTGATTCTTAAATTTCAAAGTGATAAACTTGGTATATTTTTACAAACTGGTATTCAAGTGGGAAGGATAAGATCAAAATGAAGTTCATACTCCTTCTTTGATTCTGTTTCATACATACCTTATCCAAATGCAAAATGGGGAGAAGAGAAATAAACAAAAATATTATAATACACAAAACCAAAGATTTTCAATCTTTCTTTTTAACCCATGACTGACTGAATAAGGGGATAAGGAGTATGGCATGTTATCATCTTCTTAAATTCTTTCTTACATAACAATAAAAATGAAGCTTAAGATTGTTTTAAAATAGAAATAAACGCATGCATTGCACTTTGCCACAAAGTTGCATTAGAAAAACTCAAGTTCTCTAAATATCCTGGCATTTTTAGCAAGCCTCAAAAAGTTGCAGCATATCTACAGAGCACATGTGGCATACATGTGGGCAACAGAAAAGTGGCTTGTAATGTGTGATGTAGAAAGAAAAAAATTATTTTCCTTCAGCTACGTGGCTGAGTTTCACAACCATCACCATGAGATTCTACCTGCCTACAAACAGGAAACATGTTTTTCTTATATATTATATACTATACTTTCAGATGAGTGCTTTAATTTTTGATCAGGCCAACAATATCATATATATGATATCGTTATATATATATATATACACGAGGAGAAGCTGAAAAGTTTCTGGCTTTAAGGGTATCATAAAAGGCTTGATTAGAGGCCTGACCTTTTGGGTTGTTTTACAGGGCTTAGTAGAACTGAAGTACAGCTGCAATAAGTGGCTGAGAATCTGAGAGGGGAATATGTTGAATAAAATCATAATTAACTGATCCTCCTATATTTTCTTTTACCCAAAGCCAGGAACATTTCAGCACCCACTCAGGACACTGAACCTTATGGAGGAGATGACAAAGGAATGAGATATCTGGTGGGGTCTTGCTTTATTCAAGAGGACCTGTCCTCCATGGCAGAAATGTTGCTCCATTGGCCTGCAAGAGCCCCATGCCAGTGTCCCATTAAATGCACCTAGTACACTCTGTAAATTAGTTGGCATTAGGAAGGGCATCTGGTCATAGAAACCAAGCCAAATCAGACTGGAACCTGCTGCAGCTCTCCAGCTCGCCAGCTCAGGTCAAACCATCCAACCCATGCCAACATGGAAAAATGGACACTAATGTATGTATGTATTTATATATATATATAAGGAGCACTCCATCAGTTATGACAACATGGATCTCAGCTGATATGATCAATGGAATAGCTTGCTTGAGAAATTAACATGTAAGTGGCTGAGCACTCCACAGACAGGTGTACTTCTAATGTAGTTCTCAGGAAGACTCAGCGTGACACAGAGTTTGACCAGGTTGGCCCTTTGAAATACAGGTACCACTCATTTTTGTCAGCTGAGTTGACTGGAGCAATGTGAAGTAAAGTGTCTTGCTCAAGGACACAATGTGTCGCCGGGAGCTGAACTCACGACCTTACGATCGTGAGGCAAATGCCCTAACCACTAAGCCACATGCCTACACTAATGTATATATATATATATATATATATATATATATATATGTATATATATATATATGTATATATATGTATGTATATATGTGTATATATATATCTATCTATATATATATATATATATATATATATATCAGCTAAGATTTATTATATTATAAAGGATACCAAACCTTATTTTGGGAAAAAAATAATATAAAGTAAATCTTATTTTGTTTTCGTTTTTAGAAATTAGACAGAAGGGTTAGTGCCCTTGACTTGTTTTGCCTCCCAAATTGATAAGATTGATTGTATTTTGTAGTTGTTTTATAAATTTTAAACACAGAAAATATATTTACAAAAAGAAAAAAAAATACATTGGTTGTTATTAGGTAGACATTTCATTTCGATTATCAAATTTTGAAAATTGGAATTTATCAGAAATTTGGACAATGAAACAGAATCTATTTTAACCTAAATATAAAAATATATTTAGTTTTTAGTTTAAAGTAAATCGAAGGGATTAAATTTCCTAGAAAGAGAATGTAAACCTAATAACCGAAAGCAGGACAAATTTATGTTTCATTCATATCTTAATTAGAATTAATAAACTCATTAGCAACACAATGGAAAATATAAGAAAATATTATTTTATAATGTATTTATTCCTATAATTTAGGAAATTTTTTAAGAAAACATGACCATATGATAAAAACATTAAACTTAGACAAATAGAAAGAACAGGAAATATTAATTTTTCAAAAAAGAAAATGTTTGTTTTTTGTTTTTCTTCTTTGAGAGCAAGAGTCAGGTAATTATTTTGAAATAAAGAAACTGAGTACAAATTTATAGCAGACTAATATAAAGCGAAGAATATTTGGTAATATTTGTAAAATAACAAAAAGTGCAGGCAGTGATGCAGTAGCAGATTAAGGACTTTATAAGAGATTGCAGCACATGAGACTCTGTCAGCTGGAGGGTCTAAAACAGAGTGTGAAATTTCTAAAAATATTACAAGTGATGAGGGGCAAGGGTGGATGTTTGGTTCACATTATCTGTAATGCAAGGGTCTACACAATCTTAATCCAGCTCTGCATGTATGAATGTTTTGAAGTCAGTGAGGTAACGTTTTCATTGGTCATTTGACTGATACAAGAGCATCTTTTAATCATTTGATGTTTTATTTTGGAGGTCAGTTTTGACAAATCATGTGACTAATATGTTAGATATTTGATTTGTCACTTTCAACAGGTTGTTGTCATTATTAAGCCACAGGAAGGTGGCAAACTGGCAGAAACGCTAGCACGCCGGGCGAAATGCTTAGAGGTATTTCGTCTGCCGTTACATTCTGAGTTCAAATTCCACCGAGGTCAACTTTGCCTTTCATCAAATATTACAACACTGTCTAACTGACTGAAGAGTGACATCACAAAACATGTGACAACAGTTTCATTGAAAGATAGCATCACATCTCATTCAAAACACCTTGTTGCTAACTAAGGAGTTATGTTTGAGCGAGCGATCCGGCGGCAATGATTGATCGGGGTGGCAGTAATGATCCTTCCGCAGGTTCGCCTATGGAAACCTTGTTACGACTTTTACTTCCTCTAAGTGATTGGGTTCGGTCATCTTCTCCAGGACATCAGAGAACATGCTGACGACAGCGCGGAACGCCGCTGTGTGTAAGCGGACTCATTGGCCAGATACAAGGACCTCACCAGACCATTCAATCGGTAGTAGCGATGGGTGGTGTGTACAAAGGGCAGGGACGTGACAGACGCAGGCTGATGACCTGCACCTAGCGGGATAAATTAAGTACCAGTTGCATACTGGAGTCGATCTAATTGACTGGCCTCCTCCCCAAAAATTTTAAGTTTTATGTCTAGAGTAGAAAAGAATATTGAGAACCAATGACAAGTCACTATCAGATCATATCTGCCCACTCTTCTCTGACCACAGTCTAAGGGTTAGAATGCACGAACATAGTCTAAGGTTCATGCATGCTTAAACCTTAAACTGTGTCGGTCTAAGGTTTAGACTCTGACAATGTACTCCCTTATCAGTCAGTGTTTTATAGAGATAAGGAGATAACTTCATAATCCTTTCTTCCATAGGCATGAGGCCTGAAATTCTCGGGGAGGGGTTAAGTCGACTAGATCGACCTCAGTACTCAACTGGTACTTAATTTACTGACCCCGAGAGGATGAAAGGCAAAGTCAATCTTGGCAGAATTTGAACTCAGAACATAGCAACAGGCAAAATACCGCTAACCATTTCGTCCAACATACAAACAGTTCTGCCAGTTCACTGCCTTGAGATAACTTTATAATGTCACCTGATTTTATTCCCTAGGGAATGTTATGGCGGAGGCATTTGCCATGATGTGATACTAAGCATCAGTTTAGTGACATAATGTTGTTACATGCGACGATGAGATGTTACTCTTCTCTTGAATAGACAGTGCCATGGCACATGAGGCAGAGTTACTTCTTGATCAATATGACAGTATTATCATATTGTTATGTGGAGTGATTTTACTCTTCAACCAGTGCAACAGGGTTGTCATGAGATATGATGTTACACATCAGTTAGTGATACAACACTGTCACAAATATGTGACATGACTTCTCAGTTAGCAACAAGGTGTTGTCGAATGAGATGTGATGCTATCCCTCTATGAAACTGTTGTCACGTGATTTGTGATGTCACTCTTCAGTCAGTGAGACAGTGTTGTTACATGAGGTGATGTTACACAATGCTGTAAATACACAATACTGTCATGTGTGATGTTGCGCCTCTGTCAATGAAAACGTGTTGCCTGTCACATTACATGTTACACCTCAGTTTGACACAATATTGTCACATGATGTGATGCTACATGTTGATCAATATTTTACATTGGACAGTTTTGTCAGTTGAAAAAACAAAATTGCCTTCTAAAACATACTGAGATTCAGCAAAGCGAAATGAAAAGAAATAATAATAATAATAATAATAATAATAATAATAATAATAATAATAATGATGATGATGATGATGATGATTATGATGATGATGATGATGGCAGCCATGTTGTATTTTTTTTAATCATTAATTTTTTAAGCTATAAAAAGGAAATAGCCAAAAAATAGAATAGCAGGAAAGAAAATTTTGTATTTCACAAGAATTAAACATTCTCATTGTCTAAGAGTTGGATAAAAAGAAAGATGGCATAATATATAGGCAACTATGAGGAAGAGAAAGAGATGCCACATTCCATCTTAAGTACAACATAGAACTGAAGTTGTTAATTCCTACGGTTTGTTTATCTGTTTGTCTGTCATTGTTTCATCTGTTATTTTATTATTTCCTGTCAAAACTATAATGATAGCCATTTTGGCAGCTGAAGGTGAGGCGTATAAATCTGATGTCATTGTTAACTGGGAACCCTTTGTATCATGTGTTTTTGTGGTTCTAATTGGTCCTTCATTGAAATTCTTATTGCTGCAGAGTTAAACTTATTTAAGGATACTTGGTTTACCGTGGTTTTGTTGAATATAGTTCACCATATAGTGATAATGCATTCCTTAGGATTCTAATTCTAGTAAGGGTTGTTTAGGGGTTCCTAGTTTATGGAGCTTTGTTGCATATATATATATATATATATATATATATATATCGCTAAATCCACAAGTTTTTTTTTTAATTCTCTTTCTATTTATTTCCTCGTAGTCCTTCCTGTTGAAGAGCATAGGCTCGAAACATAAAAGACTTTCTCACTTTCCCAAGCATCAAACTAATACACCTGCTTGTTGTTCACACACCTGTCATTTTGATTTTCTGTAAATTTCAACTACATATATATATATATATGATTTTTGTGTTTGCAGTGAATATCACATACAAAGTACATATTGTTCAATACATATTCTAGAGAATACATTTATTATAAAGTGATAGTTTAAGGTTAATTTCTAGTCTGTTAAGTACCCTGTTAAGAAAAAGTTTGGCACTTATGGAAATGAAATACTAATCAAGTTTAAATATCATTTATCTGTGTGTATCAACATCACTGTTTTTAACATCCACTCTTTCATGTCTGTATGGGTCAGATGGAATTTGTTGAGGCAGATTTTTCTATAGCCATGTTCTTCCTGTCATCATCCCTCACCTGTTTCCAAGCAAGGCATCATTTTTTCTTTTTTAATTCTTTCAACATGAACAGCACAATAGCCAGACATGTTTTTGCAGAAGATTGCAAACAGATGACACTGCTTGTATGATGGTGGCATTTGTTTACAGTAGGTATGTAATACTGAGAAAAGGAGGCATGAACATGCACAACACTTACACACAAACCTACATAATTATATATGTATTAAATGCATGACTATGTTCAAATTTTATTGCTTATATTTTATATGTTCCATATTTTCTTATTAGTCATTTTGCCATTGGTTTGGAACAGTAGAGTTCCTAAATCCATATCCAATGTTTCTAGACCTTCACAACCTCATTATCAGGAATTGAATTGAATATATTTGGCATTCATATATTGATTGAATATATTTAGACTTCCTTGTCAAAGATTATCTTTCATCATTAGCATCAGCAATCATATGTTCATTTGTCTATTACAATCAAATTTTGACAGTTAACTACTTTTTAAAAATTTTTTTTATGCCAGTAGCAAGCCATGTGTTAATCTTTTTTTTGATATGTGTGTTTGCATGTTAATTTGGCATTGTATGAGTATGGTTACCATAATTAATGTTCTGTTGCCTTTTTTGTGGAATTTTGCAGGAGTGGCTGTGTGGTAAGTAGCTTGCTTACCAACCACATGTTTCTGGGCTCAGTCCCACTGTGTAGCACCTTGAGCAAGTGTCTTCTACTATAGCCTCAGGCCGACCAAAGCCTTGTGAGTGGATTTGGTAGACGGAAACTGAAAGGAGCCCATCCTATATATGTATATATATATATATATGTATGTGTGTGTATATGTTTGTGTGTCTGTGTTTTTCCCCACCAACATTGTTGACAACCAATGGTGGTGTGTTTACGTCCCCATAACTCAGCGGTTCAGCAACAGAGACCGATAGAATAAGTACTAGGCTTCCAAAGAATAAGTCCTGGGGTCGATCTGCTCGACTAAAGACAGTGCTCCAGCATGGCCGCAGTCAAATGACTGAAATAAGTAAAAGAGTTGTATTTTCCTAGATAAGTTTGTTTTGTAGTGTGTGCTGCACTGGTCTGTCTATTGTAACAACCAAAGTTCTGAAGTTTGCAACTTTCAGTTTTACAGTTAAATTAAGCAATCACATTCGTCATCCACAGGGTGTTTCATTTAATATTTTATTAAAATTATGAAAGCTGGGGTCACCCGTACTCTACAGATATGGGTTCTACAAGTTTTTGAGAAAAATCATACAAGGTCTCTACAACAAAATAAGTTTGGGAACTGCTGATTTAGGGTAGACCCTTAACCCATATGCATCCAGATTACTCAGTCGAATCTGAAGGACATCCGCTTCTGCCATTCGTCATGAATGACCATGGTATTGCACCAAGAATGTTACCCTCCAAGGGCAAGGTTGTTTATAGAAGTTCAGCAGTTACCTATGCATACCAGCCTCTCCTCTCCATGTCACTGATGTCATCCAAGGGAAAGACAAATGCCGATACAGATTGGCACCAGTGATGTCACAACTCATTTGTACAACTGAGTGAACTGGAGCAAAGTGAAATAAAATGTCTTGCTCAACAACACACAGCCCAGTCCAAGAATTGAATTCACTACCTCATGATCCTCAGCCCAATTGCTCTAACCACTGAGCCTCAAATTGTTTCGAATTTAATATGCATTGCCTCATGGTTTCTAACTGTCAATGAGGTGATTGTTTGGCTGGTTTGAACATAGAACTGATAGAATATTTGGACTTGATATGACTAATTTAAATACTAAAGGATTTTTAGAAATAAAAAAAAAAGATGGGAGGCCAGCGGTTGGAATGCTTCTTGTAATCATTGATCTGTTCAATTAGGACTGATCTGCTGTTAAATAACAAAACCTATCCGATTATTTTTGACCTTGAGAAAAAGGTAATGTAGCATGGTGTAGACTGCTCAGTACACTTTGTAATTCCTAAACAGCCTGATAGTAATGTAGATAAAGTTTCAGGTAGGTACTGATGGTAATATATATATACATATACATGTATCTGGGGTGTTTCACTGGAGAAACAGCAGTAAAGGCAGCATAGTTGTTGTAAGGACTGATATTAAAAGAAAAACTGGTTCTCTGGAGCCACAGTCATTAGTTTAATAATCTCTCTTTTGCCTTCGACCAAATTCTTCATATAAAAAAGTAAGGTAAAGCTTCCTTCCTGAGTGATGCCAACTCTTAGGGCCAGCTTCCCAATGCATATATATCCCCTGAATGGACAGGATGTCAGCCCATCACAGGATTACTTGTTTTTGCCAGCTGAGTGGAGTGGAGCAATGTGAAATGAAGTGTTTTGCCCAAGAACATAATGCATCACCGGTCCAGGAATTGAAACCACAATCTTACGATAATGAGTCTAACACCCTAACCACTAAATTCTTCATATGGAGTGTAGTAACTTACTTTGGTGGGACCAGTCTTTCTATCCCCCTGCTGTCGCATGTCACAGTGCTCTCAATGTAGCAAAGACAGGTCTAGATGTGGATATGCTAAGGTTATTTTCTAAAGAAGTTTTAAATCAGGCTGAAATAATTTTCATTCATAACATTTATGGAGGGGAAATACATATTTTTTTTGTAATATGTAAAAAAGAAAGAAGAAAAGAAAAACCTCTTTTCCTGTTCCTTTTAAAGGTAGATGTTAGAGCGATGACACGGGTAATTATGGATGAGAAACTTATCAAGTTTAAACAGAACACACCATATGTGTGGCGAGCGAGTGTGGGTAGAGTTTTAGTGATTTACAACTTCATTACAATAGCATGTGTGTGTGTGTGTGTGTGTGTATGTGTGTGTGTGTTTGTATGAGTGTGTATGTGTGTGCATTTTATAATAAATGAGAGTAAAAATACTCAATACGTACACATATGAGGGGGAGTACATATGTGTGTGTATAAATATATACATATATATATATATACATACACACACTCACACACATACATATGTACATTTATATATATAAATATATGTATGTATATAAATGTACATATGTATATGTGTGAGTGTGTGTATGTATATGTGTGTATGTATATATATATATATATATATATATATATATACACACACATATAAAGACACATACACATGTATACACACATATATGTATATATATATATACATACACACACTCACACACATACATATGTACATTTATATATATAAATATATGTATGTATGTATATAAATGTACATATGTATATGTGTGAGTGTGTGTATGAATATGTGTGTATGTATATATATATATACACACGCACACATATAAAGACACATACACATGTATACACACATATATGTATATATATATATATATAATATATATATATATATATATATATATATATATACATACACACACTCACACACATACATATGTACATTTATATATATAAACATATGTATGTATATATGTATATAAATGTATATATGTATATGTGTGAGTGTGTGTCTATATACACACACACACACGCACATACATACACACACACACACACACACACACACACATGTACATATGTGTAATGTGCATGTAGAACCTATTAGTTAAGGCAAAATCTAACTTCCTTTGCGGCAATCTTATTTTAAGATATCTAGATCGTACGGCTGTTTGTTTTTAAGGGATATCTCAATGATATAATTGCTGTATGTATTTTTATCATATCTCACAGCAGACAGAAAGTTATTCAAAGCACTGCACGATGGGTAAATATTACCTGACTCATATATTTTGATATTATATTCTTCATTCCTCTCCCTGCTTCCTAAAAGTACATTATAACTGAGGTCTGTCATTGGAAAACTAAACTAAACACTACCTTTACCTTACCACCAATAATTAATATTTCCTCAGTAATAGACAAAATTCTGGCTGTGTGGATGAGAGGCTTGCTTCCCAACCATGAGGTCTTGGGTTCAGTCCCACTGTGCAGCATGTTGGCCAAGCGTCTTCTACTTTCTACTATAGCCTGGGCCAACCAAATCCTTGTGAAGAGTGTGATTTGAGAAACATCTGGCTGTTATATCTAGCAAATTGAGTGGTTCCCATAACAACAGAAGGCTGCCATAGTAGTTTCATTAATGTTATAAATAGAAATGGATTTGGGAAAACTTTAGTAAATAATTTAATACTGATTTCAAATTTTGGCACAATGCCAGCATATTTGAGGGAGTGGGGTAAGTCAAATTACATCGACCCCAATACTCAGCTGGTACTTATTTTATCAACTCTGAAATGTATGAAAGGCAAAGTCAACCTTGATGGAATTTGAAGTCAGAATATAAAGACAGACAAAATGCTGCTAAGTATTTTGCCTGGCATGCTAAAGATGCTGCCAGCTCGCCGCCTTAGTAAATAATGGTAATATTATTGTTGTGGCTGTTGTTCAGCTTCAGGTCAGTCCTGATCCAGCAGAAAATTCTGATCAAAGGATTTCCAGTCATGGCCATCTCATCCTCTTTTCAGACATAGAATTATGTTATATTTTGTGTCCTTCTTTCCTGTTCTTACTTAGCATCAGCTTAGGTCCCAAACTAGCAAACCTAGAACCAAAATTATCCCCCAGCTGTGACCATCTTGTCTTTATTTCAGATAAAATGTATCTATGATTACATTATCAAATGTGTCCTACCATTTTTTTTTAAATATAGGATGTGATGTGAGGGAGTTTTGGGTGCTATTTTTACCAGGTTACACAACTGAGTAGAGGCTCATTCATAGGTAAAGCAACCTATGGTTGTACATGGAAGCACACTCATACATACACACCTCCCACAAGTATTCATATGTCCAGTATCTGAGGGCAATTTGACTGTTATTTCTAGCAAGTCAAATGACTATATAGAAATTCTTTTGTTGGCTTGATGTGTAATATTTTGTTCTATAGTTGGAATACCTAGTGTAATGTTCTTCTTATACTAATGGTAAGCTCCTAGCAAACAAAGTTAGCAATAAAGGTTCAATTCCATGTTCAGCAATTCTTTTAATCTCACTTTTAGTACCTGTTATTAATGCTGCTCTATCCTGAGAGTAACTCTACTGAACAAAGGAGCCATTATATGGTAGCTCACTTTGCTAGAAATAGCAGTCAAATTTACCCCAACCACAGCCTAACATTTTTTTTTTAAAAAAAGAAGAAAGGATTCATTGAATTATTTAGTCTTAGATGAGTTGGTCAGATTTGGAGTGCCTTTGCTTAATCAAAATTGATGTATGAAATAATAAAAACAAGAATCCCAGACACATAACATGAAAAGGAACCTTTAATGGTGTCCCAATGATCCTTTGAGGATAAGACATTTTCATCCCTAAATAACCTGACATTTAGAATTCTGTAGATGGGGTTTTTTTGCTTCACAGATGACACATAGGGAAATTTTGGCTGGGAACACTTAATATCATGGGAGCAGGGATCATTTCAAGTAGGCTGGTACATATAAAATTCTAAAATGTCAGAATACCCATAGAAAATAGTAATGAGGGGTTGATAAGAATGGGAACTGAACTTTACTGAGACCTAAACCCCAGAACTTTTATGAGATGACAAATATTCAGGACATTTTTATATTAATTACACTTTTAGAACTAATTAGACATCTAAGGTTATAGAGATATTCCACCCTTTATTTATTTATTGGTATGAGAAGCCTGCTTCGCAATCATATGATTTTGGGTTCAGTCCCAGTGTGTGGAACCTTGGGCAAGTGTCTTCTACTACAGCCCTGGGAAAACCAATGCCTTGTGAGTGAATTTGGTGGGTGGAAACTGTATGGAAGCATATTGTATATATGTTTGTGTGTGTGTATGTGTGTCTTTTTGGCAGTGTTTGTTCTCACCACTGCCGGTGTTGATGTGTTTACAACCCTGTAACTTAGTGGTTTAGCAAAAAAGACTGATAGAATAAGTACCCAACTTCTAACAATAAGTGCTGGGATTGATTTGCTCAACTAAACCTTTTAAGACAGTGCTCCAGCATGGTCAAAGTCCAATGACTGAAACAAGTAAAAAGATAAAACATACGTGAATGGTTTAGACAGAACAGGAAGGGACATGCCCATAACTTTCTCAGGAACTTGGAGACTAGGAAGAGGCAAAGGTGGAGTTATCCTCAAACCAGTAGCCAGACCAAAATACCATCAACCTATTGGGTACTACTAAAAGGTAGCCAAGGCCCAGGTGATAATAGCATTAAACTGGATGATGGATTAAATCTACTGGTCAAGACCAGGAAGAGTTGAAGAACAGGCATGGTTTATCTGGTGGGATTACACAGTTTCCATGTTCAAGATTTTGCTCACAAGGCTTTGGTCAATCCAAGGTTATTGTAGACAACACAAAACACTCACCCATGGTGTCATGCAATGAGATCAAGCAAAAGTGTACATTGAATCTTAACAACAGCCATTGAAAAGATATTTGATATTTACATTGCTTGTTAGAAATATTAAAGATTAGCCATTCTAATTTACAGAACCCAGGCAACAACACCACTTCCCCCCAACCTCTCACTTTCCCTCATACTCAAAGAGCAAGGGTTTGAGATACCTAATTCTTTATTCTTCATGGCAACTGAACTTATTAAACCCTGCTATGAACTAAATGTTTCAGACGCAGACCATTACCTGATCAGTAAAGATAAGATTGTTTAAGTAACCAGAATACATTAAACTTTATCTTCTCAAGTTCTCCATCCAACAACTCTATGAAAACTGGAAACCCATGACACAACAGTCATTGGTCAAGTCACAGAGCTTGAATCATTTCAACCACACAGCCACCACCTACATACACCAACCTTTCAATGATTCAATGAGAAAGGCCTTCAGTTGCTTCAAATCCCTCTTCAGATCACACTTTGACTGCCACATGAAAAGTGTACATTAGATAATGTGATCTGGAGTATATTATTCATTAAAATAAGACAGGATGGTCACGGAATGACTGCTCTTCATTATGGGTCTGCTCCATCAAGGATGATTTGAGAGCTAAATAACCATAAATAATTTTTATTTCAATCAAAGAGAGAAGTCTTTATGTAATCATTTGACATGGTAAAAATAATTGTTTTTTATCTCCTTTAAATTAATCCATAACAGATTAAAAAGAGAAAGACATATTGGATACATAGACCAAATCACACAGTGTTAAAATCAAAACGTGATGGTCATGGGCAGAGTGCTTTGATCAGAGGTGGCCTGGAACTACACACCATCCTACAAATCTACCAATGTTTCTTTCACAGATAAGTATTTCTTGACTCAGCATTGAATATCCCAGCAGGCACTAGTTCCATGGCTGGGTGGTTAAGAAGTTCATATCTCAACACCTAGCTTCAGGTTCAGATCCCCCAGCCCTGCACCTTCAAACTCCTCTCATATAAAAGAACCTTCCTTAAAAAACAATGTAAGGGTTGGCGACAGGAAGTGTATCCAGCTGTAAAAAGACCCTGCCTCAGTTTCCTTCCCTCTAAACCATGCTAGCATGGAAAACAAATGATATTAGTTGGTGTATGTTTAGGACTACACAGCCACAGCAGGAAATGTATTAGGACATGAAATGTAAAAGCCGGACTAGACTATTTTATGCGCAACTCCATTGTCTCCCGAGACAAAAGGGATGCCAATGTTTAATCTCAGACAGGTACAACAATTTTTTTTTTATATTTAAGACAGAGGAGAACAAATGGCACCCCGGAAATTTTTCAGGGCAACTAAATTTGTGAAAGAATGGAGGGAGGAAGTTATCTGCTCACTTAGCCTGAATGCTTAAGGTGAGTGTAACCTGTACTTTGTTAGAAACCAACCAGTAAATTTATTTAGTAAATAACTACAAATCATCAAAAGCTGACAGTAAGAAAGTAGTACATATTATTTCTGATTAAGATATAATATAATATATATAAGTAATTTTAATGGGAGGAGTTAGTTAATTAAGCCACTCCTGAGTACTTGGCCAGTACTTTATTCCATTGACCCTGGAAGGATAAAAGACAATTGATTTCAGTGGGATTTGAGCTCAATGCAAAGAATCAGAAGAAATACCACAAGGTATTTCTTCTGAGGCCTAACAATTCTGCCAATCCAATCCTTTAAGATGACAATACATATAAATCAAAGATAACAATTTAAATATAACAAAGGTTTATATTTCATTACAATTTCTTGAAAATTTCTTTTCAAGTTTCAATAAGAAACAGTTATCTCAAGCTTAAAGAATTCTTAAAGAATCTACTGAGAAGATGATATTAGGGAGATAATTCCTTTGATGACCTGACTACCATAATTATGCAAGCACCCCTGCTGCTATAACAAATAGGGTATATAAAATAATTTTAGAAAATGGGAAATAAATTGGTTTACTGAGGGGAAGAGGAACAGTCACAGCAAAACCAATTTATTCCTTTCATTAAACCATTTATACATACTAATGGCCAACACTAGCATCTTCAGATCCTTACTTTTTACTATATAAAACAATAGGTACTATATGTTAACTTTTCTTTTTCTTGTTTTTATGGTTTTTTTTTTTTTCCTTTTAATTACTAATTTTCTCTATTGTCATTTAACAATCTAGAGTTACTTTTATTTTGAACACCTGAAGAAGAACGATGGGAGTTTACAATTGATTTTGCTTGAAATATACTTTCTCTTTCTCTTTGGCACTGGACATGCAAAGCGTAGACATGCTTCCTTTAAGTTCTACGACAAAATATATAGATAAATATATAAATAAATATGATAATAAGGATGATAACAATGGTGGCAGTGATAACGACTAACATTATCATATTTGATGATCATGATGATATATATGCATATTTTCATATATGCATATATGTATGTGCGTGTATATATACATACATACATATATATATATATATATATATATATATATATATATATTATATATATATATTAATATATATATATATATATATATATGTATATATATATATATATATATATATATATAATAAATATATATATGTACATATATATATATATGTATATATATATATATATATATATATATAATATATATATATATATATATATATATATATATGCATGTATATGTATGTATATGTATGTATGTATATTAATGACTCTATATATATATACAGACACACACATACATACATATTAATATATATGTTTGGATAACAAATGAGAGAAAAAGTACTAAATACCTGTAGTAGATTTTATTTATTCTTTAAAAGCTAAATCATTCACTCCAAAACTATTCTGAGGGTCTTTTCTTATTTTTTGACACATTTAAATATTTTTAGTGTCTCAAAAATTGTAGCAAGAAACACAGAGGAGCAGGAGTGATTCAACAACCTCAGACAAACAAATATATATATATACACACACACACACACACACACACAGACACACACACACACACATATATATATATATATATATATAGTGTAGGTATCAGTTAGAGGGGTTTAATACCTCTAAGGGATAATCAAATCTAGAGTTGCTCCTGGTTATTACCTGGGTAGGTACAGTCTTTTGTAAGGTCGTATGGTTGCAGGTGGTTCGGTTGGTAAACCGGAGTTTAGGTTGTATAGGAGAAAAAAATGGATATAATAACAATGGAAACTCATGGTTTTGCTGGTATGTCTTTAATTAAATAGGTAACAAAGAAGGATGAAGCGAGATGCATCTCTGCCTCTTCCTTCTTTGTTACCTATTTAATTAAAGACATACCAGCAAAAACCATGAGTTTCCCATTGTTATTATATCCATTTTCTTCTCCTATACACACACACACACACACACACACACATATATATATATATATATATATATATATATATATATATATATATATATATATATACAGACACACATGTTTGTTGACTGAAATCAACACTAGCAACTACTATGAGTTTCCTTGCAATTCTTCAGGTCACCAGTGTTGATTTCAGCCAACTAAATTAAATTAATACTCTACTTTATGGTATTGAGTACTTTTGTTCATCATCATGACTACTAACACATAACATTATATATATATATATAATATATATATATATATATATATCATGTGTGGGTCTATATATGTACATATAAGCAAAGTGGCAGTGAGTTATGAGCTGCAAGGATAGGATCATAAGGAACTGCAGTGATACTGAGGGAGTAGAAAATTGGTGAATGGTTGGATGGATGGAATGATGGTTGTGTGAATGGCAGGGAGCAGGAATTAAGCCAATGGTAGTAGCGATAGAAAGACATACTGAGTCTTTGTAAGAGTAATTCAGAACTTTTCTTCGGTTATTGAAGTCTGCTGCCACTGCATTAATCTGCATACGATGTAAATGTCTCATTCTCTGGGTTTTCTGAACTCTGGCATCCTGCAGACAAATCAAATCTTTTACATCGTATTTACATGATATAGGTGTAGATTTAGAAGGAAAGTTGAGAGTAACTTCAGAGTTTCACCTGTCAGACAGCCCAACCAAAGCCAATGACCATCAAAACTTCAAAGTCACTATCAACGCATTCCATGTGTGTGTTTATAAATATATTTTATATTTAAGTGGGTTTTTAATAAATTTTTTTGTTCTTTTACTCATTTCAATCATTTGACTGTAAGCCATGCTGGAGCACTGCTTCAGGACCAATTTTAAGCCTATTCTATTGGTCTCTTTTGCCAAACCATTAAGTTACAGGAACATAAACACACCAACATCGGTTGTCAAGTGATTCTAGGGGGACAAATACAGACACAAAGTCACACAAACACATATATATGACAGGATTCTTTCAGTTTCTGTCTACCAAACCCACTCACAAGACATTGGTCAGCCCGAGGCTATAGTAGAAAACACTTGCCCAAGGTGTCGCATAGTGGGACTGAACCCTGAACCTGGTGGTTGGGAAGCCAGCTTCTTACTACACAGCTATGCCTGTGTCTGTATATGAATATATTTAGAAGAAAAGATAACAGTAACTGTCAGACAGTTTGACAAAGCCAATGAACAACAAGACTTCAAAGTTACTGTCAACCTTTCCCTTGTGTGCGCATATAAATATGTATTGTATTTAAATATTATATATATATATTTATAATACTTAAATGAAGCTGAAACTTCACTAACCCTCTATTATACACACAGATTCATACACATGCATATATATGTGTTTGTATTATATATATATATATATATATATATATATATACTTTATTTAAAGCAGCAGAAAATTCAACAAAACCTGTTACTCTGAGTTTCACGTTGCCGTTCATCGGACTAGCAAAACTGTCCGATGAACGGCAACGTGAACTCAGAGTAACAGGTTTTGTTGAATTTTCTGCTGCTTTAAATAAAGCATATTACTCTACCACTGGTATTTGAGTACTCTTTTTTCCACCTTGTTTCACATTTATGTGTTTACTCCGGTATATTATATATATATATATATATATATATATAATATATATATATATAAAGATAAGTGTATTTGTATGTATGATTGTATCTGACAGTGCATACTCTGTATAGCCATGTCTGAATATATGCATGCATCTGTGTGTGTGTGAGGATGTATACATCTGGGTCTGTGTGTGTGTGTGTGTGTCAGAGTGTATGTGTAAGTAAGTCAATCATTTAATATAACCCAAGGTTTCTTTCACTCATTATATATCAGCAATTCTTTGAAGATATCAAAGGACAGAAATGTATGTGGGTACTTCAGCAATGTGACATGCTACATTAGCACAATTTTGGGGCCAATTTTTATGAAAGGATATGAGAGGAGATTAATTTACAAGGATTATCTTTTAGTTAAGTCAGTATATAGTTGTCTCTTTAGATATCGTTGTTGCTGTCAGCAGATGCTTGAAGAAACATCATATATGAAATATATATATACATATATGCTAAACAGTATAATAATTATATTATCATAGCTTATATATTCTCAGTTTAAAATTGACAATGGTACCTGTATGGAGTTTTTATTTTAATTGCATAAGGCTAGTTGCACACACCCACACACACACACAGACACACACACACAGACAGACACACACACACACAGACACACACACACAGACACACACAAACAAACACACACACAACCATACACACACACACACACATTGTAGAATCATCATCGTTTAGCGTCCGCTTTCCATGCTGGCATGGGTTGGACAGTGCAACTGGAGTCTGGGAAGCCAGAATGCTGCACCAGGCCCAGTCTGATCTGGCAATGTTTCTACGGCTGGATGCCCATCCTAATGCCAACCACTCCATGAGTGTAGTGGGTGCTTTTACGTGCCACTGGCATAGGTGCCAGACGAGGCTGGCAAACGGCCACGGTCAGACGGTGCTTTTTACGTGCCACCGGCATGGAGGCCAGGCAGGGCTGGCAACGACCACGATCGGATGGTGCTTTTTATGTGCCACTGGCACAGAGGCCAGTCGGGGCGGTGCTGGCAACAACCATGTTCAGATGGTTCTCTTATGTGCCATCGGCACTGGTATAACAGCTACAATTTCCATTGATGTTGACCGATTTTGATTTTGATTTTGATTTTCACTTGCCTCGACAGGTCTTCACAAGTAGAGTTTTGTTTCCCAAAAAGGAAAGGTATGCATAAGTGGACTGAGGCCACGGGTTAAGGTCTCACTTGTCCTGCTGGGTCTTCTCACGCACAGCATACTTCCAAAGGTCTCGGTCTCTAGTCATTTCCTCGGTGAGACCTAAAGTTCGAAGGTCGTGCTTCACCACCTCATCCCAGGTTTTCCTGGGTCTACCTCTTCCACAGGTTCCCTCAACCACAAGAGTGTGGCACTTTTTCACACAACTATCTTCATCCATTCTCGCTACATGATCATACCAGCGCAAACGTCTCTCTTGCACACCAAAACTGATGCTTCTTAGGTCCAACTTTTCTCTCCAGGTACTTACACTCTGTCAAGTATGAACACTGACATTACACATTCATCGGAGCATACTGGCTTCATTTCTTGTGAGCTTACGCATATCCTCAGCAGTCACGGCCCATGTTTCACTGCCATGTAGCATGGCTGTTCATACACATGCGTCATACAGTCTGCCTTTTACTCTGAGCAAGAGGCCTTTTGTCACCAGCAGAGGTAAGAGCTCTCTGAACTTTGCCTAGGCTATTCTTACTCTAGCAGTTACACTTTCAACACACACGCCCCCGCTACTGACTTGGTCACCTAGGTAACGGAAGCTATCAACAATTTCTAGTTTTTCTCCCTGGAATGTGGCGGAAGTTGGTCTCTGCACATTTTCAGTGTTTATTGCTCCTGAGCATCTGCCACATACAAAAACTATCTTCCTAGTTAGCCTTTCCTTGACGTTGCCACACCTCTTATGTGTCCATAGCTTACACTTGGTGCATCTTATAGAGTTTCTACCTACGCCTTTTCTACAGATTGAGCAGGGCCATCTACCTGAAGGCGTTTGTGACTTGTCTACCTTCCTACTTATTAGGACTTTGGTTTTAGCTAGGTTGACTCTAAGGCCCTTCGATTCTAATCCTTGCTTCCACACCTGAAACTTCTCCAGTTCTGATAGTGACTCAGCAATTAGAGCAAGGTCATCAGTGTAGAGGAGCTCCCAGGGGCATTCTGTCTTCAATTCCTCTGTTATTGCCTGGAGGACTATGATAAATAGGAGGGGGCTGAGGACTGAACCTTGGGGGACCCCTACCTCTACCCGGAATTCTCCACTGTACTCATTGCCAACCCTCACCTTACTAGCAGCATCCCTGTACATGGCTTGCACAGCTCTCACTAACCATTCATCTATCCCTAGTTTCCTCATTGACCACCAGATAAGGGATCGGGGGACCCTGTTGAAGGCTTCCTCCGTGTCAACGAAAGCCAGGTACAGGGGCTTATCTTTGGCTAGATATTTCTCCTGCAGCTGTCTTACCAGGAATATGGCATCAGTGGTGCTTTTCCCTGGCACGAACCCAAACTGCATCTCATCTAAACTAACTCTCTCTCTAATTAGTTGGGCTATGACCCTCTCCGTAACCTTCATTACCTGATCCAACAGCTTGATACCTCTGTAATTATTTGTATCTAGGGCGTCACCTTTACCTTTGTAGCAGTTGACTATTATGCTGCTACACCAGTCATTGGGTATGACTCCTTCGTGTATCACCTGGTTAACTATACGGGTGACTAGGCTATAGCCGACACTACCAGATATTTTAAGCATCTCTGCAGTAATTCCTGATGGGCCTGGGGCTTTCCCTGTCTTCATGCTTCTAATTGCCTTAACTACTAAGGAACTGTCAACTCGGGTAGCTGGTCCCTCTGTTGGGTCGACATTCGGCAGACTCTCTTTCTCCCATTCACTTTCCTTATTTAGCAGCCTCTCGTAATGGTGTCTCCAAACCTCTCTCTTTGCATCCTCATTTAGCGCAAGTGAACTATCATCCATGCAAATACATTTCTCTCCTACCACATCACGATTCTCTCTCACACACTATCTTGCAACATGAAATACCTCAGGTCTTTAGTTCTCACGGCGCAGAACATTGGCAAACTTTTTCTTATCTGCTTCCCCTCTGGCTAAATAAACCTGTCTCCTAGCTTCTCTTTTGGCAGCCTGATACAATTCCCTGCTACCCCCATTCTTCCAGTCCTTCCAAGCCTGTTTCTTTTCTCTAATAGCCCTGTCTACAACATTGTTCCAACATTGTAAGAGGGCTAACAACTAACAAGTGATCTCTCAAGGTAATGTACTTTAACATGCTGAATGTAGCTGTATTCACGTAACCCATTCTCCTGACTCTCATCCACCCTTTAGTTAATTCAATGGAGGTTATTACCTCTTCCTTCACTAACGTCTTCAATTCCATTTGGAACTTGAATTTGATGAAGAACTGGGCTGAAGAGGAAAAGTACCTGTCCTCATTCCTTTCAATCTTGCACACTATATGATATCCTTCAGCATTAACCACTAGACAGAATAAATCTACCTTTCCCACCAAAGAAAGTGTACAGCCATTCTCAAGAAGAACTAGGCTGAGAGCTAAATCTGTCCTACACACAAGACAACAATGCTTGGACATGTATGCAAAAAGGTTTTGTTTGTTTGCATGCTTCTTGGACAGTCCCACCTGACAGTATTATCATGCTTGATAATCATATAAACATTATGAGTGGGATCAAACATAAAACTACATGTTACGTATGTGTATATAATTATATACAAATAATATATAAATATATATGTAGATGCATGTATGTGTGTACATGTATTTGTATGTGTATATAAGTTTATATATATATATATATATATATATATATATATATATATTATATATATATATATATATATATATATATATATATATATACATATATATATATTCACATACACACATAGGGAGACAGTGAAATGTGCATATAAATATATGCATGTGGAGGGGGGTGTTTGACTGAGTAATCCTAATTACTGCTGAATTTTATAAAATTGAAAATTAGCAGAAGGAAGGGTGAGTGAGTGCAAGTACAACAAGTTTCACTGAATATTGTGTTGTTGTTGTTGCTGTTCGTGTGTAAAGTATTTCCTGTCACTAACTTTAGAAAGGAAACATGAAATTATATATGGGCCTTTATGTATTTATATTTATTTTTTTATTATTATTGTTATCCTCATTACATACATACATGTTTGTACGTATGTATGTATGTATGTATGTATGTATGTATGTATGTATGTATGTATGTATGTATGTATGTATGTACGTACGTATGTATGTATGTATGTATGTATGTATGTATGTATGTACGTATGTATGTATGTATGTATGTATGTATGTATGTATGTATGTTCAGGTGAAAAAGCATTAAGGATTGCATGTGGCAAAAAAAAAACAATCTCTGGGAAATATCAGTTTTGTACAAAGCTGTTTCATAGTGTAGAGTTATTTAAACAAATACAGGAACACAATCTACAGAAATATTAAGAATGCTCTCACTTTATCAATTATCATTGATATAAAATATTTTAATAATGTGTGTGTGTGTTCATAAAACATTTTCAAGAAAAAGGGCTGACACTGACTTCATATCTGTTTTTTTCTGTTTGTGAAGTTATGTATAAAAGCAATTTAATATTAACCCTTTAGCATTTAAACCGGCCATAACTGTCCAAAATATTCCGTCTGTTTTATGTCCAAACTGATGAGATTCAGGCTCTCGCACCAACCCTACAATGTTATTCTAAAAATAAACAATCGCACCATCAAAATCTCAAAGATATGAGATAATCCATGCTTAATTCAAAAAAATGTGAATCAATAAGAATTACGTGTGACAAAATAATCTGAACGCTAAAAGGTTAAACTAAAGAATTACACAACACTTCATAATGAAGTACATGGTTATTCAACTTTTACAACAAGAGAGTTGAGAGTGACTTCGAAGTTCTAGCCTGCTAGCCTTTTATTATACTATACAGGATGAACACTTCGAAGTCACTGTCACCTCCTTTCTTGTACAAGTTGAATAACCATGTACTTTACTAAGAAGTATTGATTAATTCTTTAGCTTAATCCTCTCGTTACTGTATTTATTTTAAGATGCTCTGTGTTTCTTTCAATTACTTCAAATATAACAAAGAATTTAGTAAAATAACTTAGTTATCATTAAGCTAGTGTTAGGAACATAAATCGTGACTAAGGTTTGGTGGAAGAATTTAATTCAAAACTTATGAAAACCAGACATTTGTACTACAGAAGCTGAGGCAGTTTCAGTCAGGCTGGTATTGAATGGGTTAATTTAAAATTACTTTTATACATAACTTCACAAAAAAAAAAGTACATATGAATATAAGTACGTATATATTTACAAAAAGATTAACAGCTCCAAAAACAACATTTGCTTCCTAAAATTGACACAGTTTAATGCTTAACGATAGGATTACCACTGCAATCTGTCAAGAGTTCCATAGGGAGCAACTGAATATATAAGTGGTGCACCCTGAGCATTTCCTAAGGAAATGACAGTCTGGGTACCACCTGCCCCTCTTTGACAGCAATGCTGTTTATACAATGGCCAACTAGTTTAGCAATAATAGGGTCATGGCACAAGCATGGCTGTGTGTTTAAGAAGTCTGCTTCCCAACCACATGGTTCCAGGTTCAGTCCCACTGTGTGGCACACTGGGCAAGTGTCTTCTGCTATAGTCTTGGGCTGACCAAAGCCTTGTGAGTGAATTTGGTAGACAGAAACTGAAAGAAGCCTATTGTATGTATGTGTGTGTGTGTGTGTGTGTGTGTGTGTGTGTGTGTGTGTGTGTGTGTGTGTGTATGAGTGTGTGAGTGTCTGTGTGTGTTTGTCCCCTGCTACCACTTAAAAGCCAGTGTTGGTGTGTTTACATCCCCGTAACTTAATGGTTTAGCAATAGAGATCGATAAAATAAGTATCAGGCTAAAAAAACAAGGAAGTAGTGGGGTCAGTTCATTTGACCAAAAATCTTTCAAGGCAGTGCCCCAGCCTGGCATCTTGAGCAAGTGTCCTCTACTTTAGACCTGGCTGAAACAAGTAAAAGATAAAAGATATGTTTATAGGGTATATACACATATTTTATAAATGCAGCCGATATTTCATCAACAGTACTGTGAGCTACCTTAACAGTCGTGCAAAGGAACATGTCCATACATACACCTCATCAGGGGGTCATTCTCTATCTAGGATGAAATGGTTTCCGTCTGAATTACCGAATGGAAGATCAGAAATTTAACAATTGCTGACTGCCATCTTTTTTTTTAACATTTAAAGCATACCATTAAAAAGAGACAAGAGTTGCACAATGATTCGTTAATTGAATATTCTCATAGTTTCTCTACGCTTCCCCCATATCCTGTATTTTTCATTTTTTGTATCGTGCCGGTGGCACGTAAAAAGCACCATCTGATCATGGCCGTTGCCAGCCTCGCCTGGCCCCCGTGCCAGTGGCACGTAAAAAGCACCATCCGTCCATGGCTGTTTGCCAGCTCCATCTGGCACCTGTGCGGGTGGCACGTAAAAAGCACCCACTACACTCACAGAGCGGTTGGCATTAGGAAGAGCATCCAGCTGTAGAAACACTGCCAGATCAGACTGGGCCTGATGCAGCCTTCTGGCTTCACAGACCCCAGTTGAGCCGTCTAACCCATGCTAGCATGGAAAACGGACGCTAAACGATGAGGATGATGATGATGATATATTTTACTGACTGAAGATTGCATATAAAATGTTTTTAGTTTGTTTTTACTTTGGTTTGTTTTGTTTCTTTGTTGGTTTCCGATTCTTTAGTTCCAACTATCTCAGTCAATTTGATTGTTTATATTTTCTGTTTTGCAATGTTGTCATGGGCTGGAGTGGTGGTGGTTGGGGGTGGGGGGAAGGGAGAAGAAATATCTAAGGCAGCATTTTATGGCATGATGCCCTTCCTATTGCCATACCTTACCTACTTTTCATGTAAGGGATTAAAGGGATTTTAATTTTATTGGTCTTCAAAAGTAGAGGGTCACCAATTATGCGCAGAAAAGGAAGCAATTAAGATAACACTACTTAATTAACCTATGTAATATGATCTGGTGTGACGAGAAAATGCCAAACCAGAATGAGTGAAACTTGTAAGTGACCAACAAGCAGCTTTTTGTGACTATGTTAAAGGTGCAGGAATGGCTGTGTGGTAAGTAGCTTGTTTACCAACCACATGGTTCCGGGTTCAGTCCCACTGTGTGGCATCTTGGGCAAGTGTCTTCTGCTATAGCCTCGGGCCGACCAAAGCCTTGTGAGTGTATTTGGTAGACGGAAACTGAAAGAAGCCTGTCGTATATATGTATATATATATATGTGTGTTTGTGTGTCTGTGTTTGTCCCCCTAGCATTGCTTGACAACCGATGCTGGTGTGTTTACGTCCCTGTCACTTAGCGGTTCAGCAAAAGAGACCGATAGAATAAGTACTGGGCTTACAAAGAATAAGTCCCGGGGTCAATTTGTTCGACTAAAGGCGGTGCTCCAGCATGGCCGCAGTCAAATGACTGAAACAAGTAAAAGAGTAAAAAGAGAGAGTAAAGGATGAAAAACAAAAAGACTAATTTTCAGAGACCAACAATTTAGAGGTCATGAAAAGAGACAATGTACTGATGCCATATTTGCTTTGCAATGTATAATTCAAAACTTCTTAGGGAGATAAACCAGTAGAAGTTGCAGCAACCATTGAGTTTGTAGATTTCCAGAAGGCTTCTGAAAATGTAGACAAAAATACTATGTAGAAAAAAAACAACAAAAAACATTATAGGTGCAGGTATGGCTGTGTGGTAAGAGGCTAGCTTCCCAGTCACATGATTACAGGTTCAGTCCCAGCGGGTGATATCTTGGGCAAGTGTTTTCTGCTATAGCTTCATACCAACCAAAGCCTTGTAAGCGGATTTGGTAGATGCAAACTGAGAGAAGCCCATCGTATGTATGTATATATATATGTATATGTGTGTGTGTGTGTGTGTGTGTATGTGTCTGTGCCCCACAACTGATGTTAGTGTGTGTGTGTATGTGTCTGTGCCCCACAACTGATGTTAGTGTGTTTATGTCCCCATAACTTAGTGGTTTGGCAAAAGCGACCAATAGAATAAGTACTAGGCTTTACAAAAAGTCCTGGGGTCAATATGTGTGACTAGAAAAACCTTTTGAGGTAGTGCCCCAGCATGGCTGCAGCCAAATGTCCAAAACAAGTAAATAGGGGGGAAAAAAAGGTCAGAATTTAAGGACTAACCGAAAAATTAGTAAACAAGGTGGCCACAATCTAATGACTGAAACAAGTAAAAGATATAAAATATTGTTTCAAAAAGGTTATAAATTGTGTAGATGTTGAGTGAGAGAAACACTGTGTGCTTTGCTGTTGAAATTAATGTCAGACAGGGTTGTGTTCTGTCTCCATTCTGCTTTTGTGTTGATATAGATTTTAGACTAGGAAGGACATGGACTCATATGGGAAAATGACAAAATGTCATTTGATTTGGATTTTTGAATATTGTATTGTATTAACAGGAAAAAGATGAAGATAGTTTGCAAACATACAAACTCTGTAAAGACTGCAATTGAAAAATATTGGCTTACATGTTAATGTAATTAAGTGTAAAGCTATGAATGATTTTTGCCAGAGTGATAATAATGATCAAAGTAGATAATTAAGAAATGTCCCCAATTTTATTTATTTGGGTTGTATATGTTCTGATGGAGACAATGGCAGAGAAGTCAACCTCACCAATGGAAAAGCTGGGAATCATTTAGTAGACTTGCAAACGTCTGGTGCAGGCATGACTTTGCGGTTAAGAAGCCTGGTTTGCAACCATGTGGTGTCAGGCCCAGTCCAACTGCATGGCATCTTGGGCAAGTCTCCTCTAATTTAGACCTGGTCTGACCAGTGGATTGCAAATGAATTTGGTAGAAGGAAATTGTGGAAGCCCATCATATGTGCATCTCTCTCTCTTATATATATATATATTAAGCACCATCCGAACGTGGTTGATGCCAGACCTGCCTGACTGACTCCCATGCCAGTGGCACATAAAAAGTACCATCTGAATGTGGCCGATGCCAGTGCCCCCTGACTGACACCCATGCTGGTGGCACGTAAAAAGCACTATCTGAATGTGATCGATGCCAGGCCTGCCTGACTGGCTCCCATGCCGGTGGCACATAAAAAGCACCCACTACACTCTTGGAGTGGTTGGCGTTAGGAAGGGCATCCAGCTGTAGAAACATTGCCAGATCAGATTGGAGCCTGGTGCAGCCACTGGCTCTCCAGACCTCAGTCAAACCGTCCAACCCATGCCAGCATGGAAAATGGATGTTAAACAATGATGATGATGATGGTGATTTTAATCAGTTTCAGCTCAAACCTGTGGTCATGCTGGGGCACCATGTTTGTCTCCCCAATATTTTCTACTCTTGGCACAAAGTCCAAAATTTTGGGGGAGGGGGCCAGTTGAATAGATCGACCCCAGTACACAACTGGTACTTAATTTATCGACTCTGAAAGGATGAAAGGAAGAGTTGACCTCAGCAGAATTTGAACTCAGAACACAAAGACAGATGAAATACTGCTAAGCACTCCACCCAGCATGCTAACGTTTCTGCCAGCTTGCTGCCTTGTTTGTCTCCTCAATATTACTCAACAACTGGTGCTGGTTGGTTGATGTCCCCCATAACATAGCAGTTCAGCAAAAGAGACTGATAGAATAAGTACCACACTGAATATGGAAGGTGCCTGCACAGCATCCTTATCAACAACAACTACTATGTTACATGTTGTTTAATCCTGGACCAGACCTGAATAAACAGACCTATGAACAAAGGCATTCAAGCCATGATCATTTCACCCTTGTCTTCTCATTCTGTGTTAAGGAACCTAGGGCTATTTTATCTAATATGTTCTTCTGTAAATTGGTGGGACATTATATGAAGGAGATTTGATTACTATTTCTAACAAACCAAACAGCTACATAGAAAGATCTCAGTATTTTCAACAGATGGATACATTGAAATTCAAAACTAAGAAACATAAGCAAACCAATCACCCCCAACCCTGGATACACACACACACACACATGAATGAAAAAAAAAAGAAAAAAATGAATCATAAATACTGAAGAAATCTGTTTCCCATACCCCAGTAACAAAATCCTTTTGGCCCTGAGCCAAACCATTTTTTCCTGGAATTAGATCTATCTAAGAAAGAAAACAAGAAAAATCAACAGAGCAAATTTTTCTGAGAGTATTAAAGGGGTTCTTTTTTATGGGGTGGGGAGTGGGGTTAATAATTTAGTCAAACAAGGAAAGGGTAGTATCCATGGCCTCATTTCTGGGTCACCCAGACCCTTGGGAGGATGGGAACATGTTATCTTCAGACTAGAGACCTAGCCAAGAAAATTGAACAAAGTGGACTCTCACTGAAGGCATCAAAAACACCAGGTGGTGGTATTGCAATAACAGGAAATGGTCTGACAGGCTTCCATACAGTTTCCAACAAAGCATTAGTCTAGTGGTTCATATAAGGAATGTCCATCAGGAGTATTGCAAAAGAGGCAGACAAAGTGTTATGTTTGATAATAATCCTTTCTACTATAGACACAAAGCCTGAAATTTAGGAGGTGGGGACTAGTCACTTACATTGACCCCAGTGGTACTCTATTTCATCAACTGGTGCTCTTTTTCATCGATCCTGAAAGGATGATAGGCAAAGTTGACCTCAACAAAACTTGAACTCAGAATGTAAAGATGGACAAAATGCCAGAAAGCATTTTGCCTGGCATGCTAACAATTCTGCTCACTTATTACCTGAATATCTTTATATATAAAAGTGAGGTTGTGTGCTGTCTGTCTCCTACGATTTAGATTCCTAACTACTCCCACATTTTGCGGTGCAGTTTAACCAAAAGCGGGTATCTTATAGTCGTGATTCATATCGAGCCCTTCAGGGTATTAGCGTGCGTCTACGATGAGTCTACGATTTTAAAAGAAAATTTACCATCAATTTTTCCCATTTTTAATGCATTTTTGGCATATATAAGGGAAGTAACTCTCTAAAAATTTATTATTAAATCTCAGAATGTAAAAAGCTACAGTAACACTCCCGCCTTTGTGGTTAGCCATATTGAGATGGCTATTATACTTTACATCTCTAAAAATGCTTATATAGTTATTTCCCTTACAAACCCGAGCAACGCCGGGTGATACTGCTAGTATTTTACAATATAAAGATGGTGGCTATGGCATATGGGATTGGTAGGAGGGCCAGGCCATTAGACATGTGTCTCATAGTCCCACTGGTGATAGGACATTCCCGAATGTCATGGGAATCAGTCTCCCTGCCTAATGGTTAAATAGACCCAGCATCTCAGGAGTAAGCTCAGGAAAGTAGGAAATTCACTGAGTAATTTGTAAATTATCCAGTTGAAGGCAATGGGGAACCACTGCCGTAGCTTTCTCAAGGAACACCATGATACTTCAGAATTTAGCAAAGTGACCCATGATCACTGATGCCTGTGTAAAACATGTATGACACAGAGAGACAGACAGATAGAGATGCTCTTAGATTGTCCAATGCCATGATGAAGAAAGAAAGATTATAATGATGAAAACACTATTTTGTTTTCTTGTTTAATAAAAAGGAAGAAAGGAACAAAAACAATATCCAGTTATTTATTTATTTTTTTTTGTAAGATGGCCTCTCGGTATTTGCTGGTAGGAAAACCACTGCATTAGTTGACCCAAAGACACTTGTCCAAGGTGCTGCACAGTGGGATTGAACCTGAAGCCACATAGTTGGATGGTGTACTTCTTAACCACACAGTCTTAGAAGGGAAAGAAAGATCAACACAGCCAGTTTAATTTTGCGTTAATAAGCAAAGTCCTGGAGATATCAATACTGTGTTCTCTGATCTAATTTCACCTGCCCCACCTATAGAACTGGAACCCGAGCTGCACAATATGTTTAAAGTGGCCCTACCCACTTTTAGCTCTGGCATCCTTCATTTCCAAACTATACTGACATCTTCACTTTAGGAAGCATGCTTGGAGGACAATGAAGGGAAGGATGTCTAACAGACATGTGTGTGTGAGAGAGATAGGAAAAAGAGAGGGGTGTCTATATTGTTGTAGTTGTCGGGTATGTTGTTCCTGTTATATATATATATATATATATATATATATATATATATGTATATGTTGCATCTGTGCATCTAATTAGCATCAGTTACTCTCAGCAGGATTCGTTTAGTGATAAGAGTTAAAGGAAAGGGAAACAGTATGCAATATATAACAGTGGAGTGGTGGTACCTTATACAGGAAAGTAGAGCATGGCTCAGTGGTTAGAGCTTCGAGCTCGCAATCATGAGGTAGTGACTTCAATTCCCAGACCAGGCTAAAGTGTTGTGTTCTTGGGTAAGACACTTTATTCCACATTGCTCCAGTTCACTCAGCTATAGAAATGAGTTGTGACATCACTGATGCCATACTGTATCGGCCTTTGCCTTTCCTTGGATAACATCAGTGGCATGGAGAGGGGAGGCCAGTATGCAAGGGCGACTGCTGGTCTTTCATAAACAACCTTGCCCAGACTTGCACCTTGGAGAGGAATCCCATAGTCATTACCCTAGAGCGTTGTTTTTCAACCAGGGTTCCGCGGAACCTTAGGGTTCCGCCAGTACAGTCCAGGGGTTCCGCAAGAAGTCACAAAACTGCTAAAATTGGCAGTAATTTTCAATTCTCCTGTGCAGATATGTGCGCATAAGACTATTAAATTATTGCACAGGGGTTCCTCGAGCCAGTGGAATGTTTCCTTGGGGTTCCGCTCCAGCAAAAAGTTTGAAAAGCACTGCCCTAGAGCATTATAATATGGAGCTGTTTGTTCAGTAATATAGAGTAATGTAGTGTGTTATAAAACCTGGAGTGGTTTGTTGTATAATGTTTTATAATGTTGCAATATGGAGTAGAGTGTTATATACAGTAGAACTGGGTATATATAATGTTGAGTAGAGCAATATAAAGTGGAATGGAGTGTTATAATGTGGAATGATGTGCAATGATACAATATGAAGGAGTGCATTATATAATGCAGATCAGTGTAGGTTGGAGTTATGTCAAGTGAACTGGAGTGTTATAATGTTGAGTGATATATTATGATATAATGTGGAGTGCTATGTGGGTTAATGGGATATAGTTAGTTTACAGATTTTGTTGAGATGACTTTCTTTCTCAACTCCTTGCTCGCTTTCTCACCCCCTTTTAAATTATTTTTTTTCAAATTTGCAGAAAAATGTCCCCAAAACAAATACTAATTTCCTTTTAGTTAAACAACTACAATCACACCCCATTCCAAAATGTCAAACTATTTCACAGGGGACACGATATTATTATCATCAAAAGTCTACGGAGAATGGTTATTTAGAAGAAAACAATGCATTGTTTCAATATTTAAGTATATATTTCCATATTCTTGCTAAATATTTACAGATTCTGAGATGGAGACCTATTTTCCCTAGATGGTATTTATGGCTTTCTTAACAACTGTTAATTTTTGCAAATTGCTGAAATGGTAAAGCTACTGTTAGCAGTAATGAATATCTGATAAAAACAATATTTATGTGTTTCCAGCAAATTGTAAGCTGAAGCAACATAAGCAATTGTAACTTGGATACAGATCACAAATGTTAAGCAATGCTATAACTGGCCTGGTATTTAACGAGATAGTAATTTTCAGAAATTCATTTGTGCAATAATTAATTGACTGGTCTGGCATTGTCCTTGTGGTATTTAAAGAGTAAAGCTACTCAACTTTGAAGTGTTAGTTCTGACCCCAATAAGGTCTCATTTAAGGAGGCTCTGTCACCAAATTTATCTTTTACTTGCTTTAGTCATTGGACAGCAGCCATGTTAGAGGGCCACCTTGGAGGGTCTTAGTCAAATGAATTGACCCCAGTACATATTTTTTTATTTAGGTTTGGTACTTACTCTATTGGTTTCTTATGCTAAACTGTTAAATAACAGGGATGTAAACAAACCAATACCAGTTGTCAAGTGTGGTGGTGACACACACATAGACATTGGGTCTACAGTTTAAATTGGAATGGGTACCTATGTATATATGTATCTGTGTATGTATGTATGTATGTATGTATGTATGTATGTATGTATGTATGTATGTATGTATGTATGTATGTATGTATATAGAGAGGTAGATAAATAGCTTGATAGATATATAGATGTTTGTGTGTGTGTGTATACATACAGTATACTACCAATAAATATAAGTTGCTTCAATGTTCTGTAAGCTCAACACTGTGTACCCAGCAAATTCTGGTGCCCTACATGATATACCTAGAGAGAGAGATGGGTGAAGAGAAGAACCAACCCCAGTGATGGACTAGTATTTTGTCGAAACTATCAAAAGGGTTAAAAAACTAAAGCTGACCGTGACAAAATTTGAACTCAGAGTGCAGGGACTTTTAACACATACTGCAAAAACCTTCTCTTTGGTACTCTACCAACTGTGTCAATTCACCACCTTAACTGATCCACTATAAATATGTTGAGTGTCACTTAAACCAACATAGAAGCCTTGTCCTAGCCAATCAACCTGCTAGAAACAGCAGCCAAGTCTCTTTCAATGTTTAAAACATAAATATTTAATGGCATGTGGTTAAAAATTTTGCTTCCCAACCATGTGGTCTCAGGTTCAATCCCATTGCATTGACCAACCAAAGCTTTGTGAGTAGATTTCGCAGATGGAAACTGAAAGAAGCCTGTTGTTTATATGTGTGTGTGTGTAACCTTGCCTTGATATCATGGTTATAAATGAGCATTGCCATTATACAAACAATGTTGTTCATTTCCAGACTCCCATTAACGAATCGTCTGGTCATAAGGAATAATACCTTGCTAGAAACAAGTGAGTGTTGATGACAGGAAGAGCATCTGGCCATGGGAAAACCTTGTCGTGCATTGTCTTGTAATAGCGTTCCCCTGGAAGGGGTTAAGCTGGTTCCCATTGATTTCATCTCAATTGTTTTGTTGTGAGTTCATAGGTGTTTCAAGGGATGATCAGCAGCCACAAAAACATTTCCCATCTGTATTTGTAAGCCACCATACATGACCATTGGCAGGTCATCTTCCAACAATACCAGGAAGCTGCCAGATTCTGGAACAGACACCGTCTGGAATTTACCATTGCCCTCTAGTTAGCCGAGTTGCAGTCCTAGCACCATCAGTGCCAGACGTGACTACCTTGGGTGGCCCCCTACCAGGGACTTGAAGTCCCCAACAGCATAGCTCTGATACTCAATTATTTAACCTTCCCACCATGATGAGGTCAAGGGTTGGAATTTGAAGAAAATCTGCCTCAATACATTCCATCTAACCCATACAGACATGAATAAGTGGAGATTAAATGAAAGCCAGGAACTTTTCAGCACCCTCCCCTCATATGTGTGTGTGGTGTGTGTGTGTGTGCTTATATATATATATATATATATAGATAGATAGATAGATAGATACACACACACACACACATATATATAGATATATATAAACACACACACACACACATATATATACATGAAAAGTTATTAAATAATGATAATGACAATAGATAGTGTACTCCCAGATATTCCCACCCTCTGCATCGTCACCCTGCCAAAAAAACACAGAATGATCATGGCTGCAATGTTTTGATCAGAGTTGACCCTTGGTTAAACTACTAGAGAAACAACAAGCAGCAACTGCTCACCTAACAGAATGGATACTACAGAAGCAATAACTGTCATAGTAGAATTAATAGTTGTTGTTTAGAATCAGGCCATCAATGATTAGGTAGACCTATGGTCAAAGGCATTTAGGTTATGACTGATGCCCAACCATTTTTTTTTTCTGGGCATAATTAATCTTGAAGTCAACACCCTTTCTTTATGAAAGATGGTTAAATGTAATTTCAGAGTGACTTAGCTACTATTTTTAACAGGTTGAACAACCAGGTGCAGGCTTCCTCAAGCAGCTTCATAAAGGTGAGATATTGTAAAGAACTCCAAGTACTAAAATAGTGCAGAAGGGTAAGCAACTAGACAGAGCCTAAAGACCTGAAGAAATTTCCCATTTTCTTAGAAGCAAGAAACTTAATACGAAAGAGGAAGAAGAAACCATCTATTCTTAGCTTTATATTCTGATACTAACTTTAACCAAAATGATATTATCTCTATAATAAACAGAATGTTATCTTTACCATTACTAGAACTTACCTTCACCAAAATATTATCTTCACCATATGCTTTATTCCTAATGTTACATTATTCTCATTAGTAATCCTTTCCCCCCTTTTTTTTTTACCTCATCATCTCCAACATCTGCTTTTCTTATTTATTGTAACATGGGTTGACAAAGTATGCAAATTCAAGCACTTGCGTCAATTGTTACGATAATGTAGTAGTTATCTTTAGAACCCACCCAAAAAAAAAAAAGAATACATGTCTACTGCTCAGCTACAATGGGATGCTGAAAATCTCTGGCTTTACGGGTATCACAAAAGGCCAGGTTGGAGGCCCAACCTTTCTAGTTCTTTTACAGGGCTTGGCAAAACTGAAGGACCACTGCAATAAGTGTGTGAATCTTAGAGGGGAATATGTTGAATAAAATCATAATTAACTGATCCTCCTGTATTTTCTTTTTACTCAAAGCCAGGATCTTTTCAGCGTCTCCTCGTATATAGTGATAGTCATTCTAGCATTTCCTTTCACATGACAGATTGCTAGTTCAGTTATGCACAGTAATGCATTGTTTCTCATAGCATGACGTAAGGGGTTTCAAGAATGAAAACATGGAAGTGTCGATATTGCTGTCATCATCATCATCATCATTTAAAACCTGCTTTCCATGCTAGCATGGGTTGGACGGTTTGACTGAGGACTGGTGAGCCAGAGGGTGCACCAGGCTCAATCTGATCTGGCAAAGTTTCTACAGCTGGATGCCCTTCCTAACGCCAACCACTCCAAGTGTGTAGTAGGTGCTTTTACATGCCACCAGCATGAGGGCCAGTCAGGTGGTTCTGGCAATGACCACACTCAAAAGGTGTTTTTACATGCTACCTGCACGGAAGCCAGTCCGGCGGCACTGGCAGTGACCTCACTCAAATATTGCTTTTCACATGCCGTGTTTAATAAAAATTGTGAAAGTATGTGGTCTAGTGCTTATGGTGTTTCACTCGTGATCATATGATTATAATTTCAATTCCCAGGCCAAGCAATGTAATGTGTTCTTGAGCTAAACACTTCACTCCATTCAGCTGTATATAAGTTTCGACATCCTATTCAAGGACGAGTGTTGCCATTTCAGTCACTAATTCTCCATAGAAACCAAGTTAAACTCTGGTCTTATGAAGCTTAGGTTTCATGACAGGTCTAATTAAAATTAACTCATTAGCTTTAAAGAATGTAGTTGTGTAAGGCCAGAACAATGTAAGAAAATACAAAGTAAACTACAAAAGGAAGAGAAATCAGAACAAAGTTGCAGTTTTACCTTGTATTTCTATATTTCAGGGTGAACCTCCCCCACTTTTCAAGATATTTGGAAAAAGCATTGGTTGGAAAAGGTTGCTGCTCACATGTGGATATGTGTAGTGTGTGTGTGTGGGAGGGGGTGACATGCAACTAGGCTGCTTCATGTAGTTCCTTCCTGTTGTTCATGACTGGTTTCAATTTGTTTATAATCATACCTCACAATGCTTCACCAAAACTAACCCTTTAACAATTAAACCAACCATATCTGGCCAAAATACTCTGCTTGTTTTATGTCCAAACTTGCCAGATCCTGCCTCTTTCTCACCTACCCTAAAATGTCATTCTAAAAGTATAAAATCATATCATCAAAATCTCAAAACTAAGCGATTGTGCATGGTTAATTCAAAACAATGTGAATAAGTATTGAATTTGACAGAGTCATCTAATCACTAAAAGGTTACAAGAACTAGATACAAACCCTGTCTTCTCATTAAAAAACAATTTTAAAGGAAGTGGACTGGATGAATTGTTAGAATGTCACAAAAGTCACTTTTCAGTATTTCTTCTGGTTCACTACATCCTGAGTTCAAATCTTGCTAAGGTCAATAAACTTTTTATTTCTTTGAGATCAATAAAATAAAGTACTAGTTGAGCAGTAGACAAGACAATATTGACTAAACCCAAACCTTCAAAAGTTGCTAGCCTTGTGCCTAAATAACAAGTAATTAATAATGAAGGTCACTAATATTTTTTGGTAGGCAGAGCCTGGTCTCTGAAAAGTTGAAAACCACTGACATACAAGCTGCTGTTTAGCTCAAAGATGGAAAGCATTTTAATTGTGATCATCATATCCTTTTTGTATATCTAGGACTATACTATTTAACATGTCTCTTTTTTTTTTAAATGCTAAGCAGTGAGTTGAGGCAGATTTTACTGCTATTTCTGGCAAGATGTGTGATCGTACAGAGTTTTCCACATTAGCTTATTTTGACAACCGTTAATCAAGAGAGGTAAACAGTGCATACAATGTTTATGTCCCACACTCCAAGACTAATGAGTTTGATGTGGTCAGAAGCTAGTCTCAATGTCTGCAGGAAGAATATAAACCGGGAGAGGGCCTGGTCTAAATGCTTGAAACAGAGTGAACTCTCAAGGATTAGGTGGTGGTGCTAAATTGAGTATTATTTTAGGTCTCTGGTTCAATAAAAACACCCAAGGATTCAGTTGTGATGCTGAACTAGGCAGCATGTTAGAATGACAACCTGATACTAAAAACACTCAAAGACTATGTGGTGAAGCTAAATTGGACAGAATGTTAGGCCTAATATCCAATAAAAGCAACAAAGGATCAGGTAAGCATATCAGGCTTACAACCCAATACTAAAGGTATCCAAGGCCCAGACAGTGATGCTGAATGATACACCATGATCAGCCTAAGCAAATTTCCTTCCAATCATGCCCTACCATCATAAATAAAGGACATATTTTATAAAGTAATCTAAGATATTGTTAAAGAGTTTAGATTGTTGTACCTGGAATGTCTTTGATTCCTTTGATCAATGGTCTACTGAGTCAAGGTTGATCTGGTGCTAAACAACAACAACCTATGACTAGGCACAGTTTGAATTCATCAGTTTTAAATCAGAAATTTAAAATCTTAATGACATCATGCCTTCTATAGACATATAGACTCTCATACAAGACTCCCTACTGAACAAAACATCATAGGGTTAACAAATATCTACTCTTCAGAACCAGTCATATTCATTTTCAGCTAAGTGGACTGCAGTTTTATGAAATGAAGTGCCCCATTCAAGGACACATGTTGTCTGGTCCCAAAATCAAACCCACCACTTATAACCAGGAACCCAACACCCTAAGACACCGTCACTGTATTTATATACATAATAATATATCTTGTTCTATGCATTTGATATGAGAGAAAGATAAAGACAACAAACACAAGTATTCCCAAGACTTACTATTTTAGAAAGACAGGAGTGATGTAGGCGTTTAAGAAATGTTAGTAGTTATGCAGTAAGCAGAGCAGAATAAGAATAAGAACAGACCCATCACCAAATTATTTAGTGTCTTAAAAACAGAGCACTGATCCAGTTTACTTACCACCAAGGCCTGCAGCAGCATCTTAGTGCTGATGTATGCAATCATAAGACTGGCAGCTGCCAGCCTTAAGCTTGGCTGTATAACATGAGAGGGATTTTCTGCGCTGTGTCATGATAAAAGACATATTTATTATAATACAATATTTTAGCAAGTCTTCATCAAAGAGAGGTTTTGGGGTTGGTTTTATTTTGAAGAGATAATGGCTGATTGTTTTAAAAGACAGGACTAAAGGAGAATAGTTTATTGGAAAACATTACATTGTATTAAATAGAATCATTTTGAAATAAATGTTTCTTACTGTTTAACAACGATATTAAAAAGAAATTCAATTATTTTATCTAAGCTTTTCAGCTATTGATTTATCCATCTAACCAACAATCTATTCATTTGTATATCAATCTAGTCATCCATCTATTTACAAGCCCAGTGCTATTGCGCAGTGTTCTCGTAGGGTGGTAAGGCCCTTAGGTGGTAGAGTCTATTTAAAAGGGGCAAACAAACTGCCAGATTTAATAAGAATATACTGAAGAAAGAAGAATTATATGATGCAAATTCTAATTTGTCTTTTCTTTAATAAAGAAAGGAAGGACACAAAATGCTTCACTAATATTTATGTATATATATATATATATATATATATATATATATATATATATATATATATATATATATATATATATATATATATATATATATATATATATATATATT
>NC_043004.1:70241056-70248556 GCF_006345805.1 Octopus sinensis
GGCAACGATCACGCTTGAATGGTGCTCTTAGCACTCCATCGCACAGATGCCAGACATCGAATTTGATTTTGATCTCGATCTCACTTGCCTCAACAGGTCTTTGCAAGCAGAATTTAGTGTCCAATGAAGGAAAGGTACGCATAAATGGGCTGGTAACAATTTCTATATTAATAATGATATTTATTATTAGTATCGAAATTATAATTTACTCCCTGATCAAAAACTGCAGTTTCTGCTGGATTGCTTGTAACACACACGTGGGTATTGAGGAGGATAATTATGTGTTCACATTCGGTTGTATATTTTTGAAAGAGTTGGGTGAATATCAGTCATGCACTGACGCTCGATCACTTACATATCTAATCCTCTTAAATTCATATTTGAAATGCCGCACTGAAGATGGGAAATAAGTAAATATAACTTTACTTCAATCTCGAAACGCATATGTAGCTAATCTGAGTCGTGTGGATTCGTTATTTTATCTTTTTGCCGACGTAAAAAAGTGTGTTACTGTCTGGGAGATCTTTACGGTAGTAGAAATGGAATTTTAGTTCCTATTTCTAAATTCAGTGCTTGGCAAAGCAATTAGCTGTTTATAATTATAGAATAGTTATATATATATATACACTACCGTCAGAAATTAATTAGCACCCTTGATTTGCTCACCATGAAGCATGGTGGGGGTGGTCTGATGGTGTGAGGGGCGTTCAGCTACAGTGGTGTTGGGCGGCTCTATGCCGTCGAAGGCAACATCAATGCAGCAAAGTACGTTCAGATAGTACAGGATACCTCTTTGGTGGCGAGGAGTACGTGAACCCTATTGAGAACCTCTGGAGTCGATTGGGTAGGGATTTGAATGTGCAGCAATACAGGAACCGACACGAGCTGTTTGGGGCACTTCTTGCTGCATGAGGGGCCATCCCTGCACAGTACCTGCAGGCACTCATAGACAGCATGCCGACCCGCGTAGCAGCTGTCATTGCTGCCAAAGGAGGAGCAACAAGATATTGACTAAATTTCACGATTAATAACAATTATGTGGTGTGCTGGGATATGTTTTAATAAAATTTTGATTAAAAACGAGTTCGTTTCTGATAATAAGTTAATTAAATTAAGAAAATGTAAGAAAATGTAGAAATTTGAGAAGTGCTAATTAATTTCCGACGCAAGTGTATACATATACATATATATACATACACATACATATACACATACATATTTATATATATTCATAATAGCTAAAGTGCAAGTGTGTGTATAAGAGTAGCAAACACATGCACATATACACATGCAGACATCTATATACATGATACACAAACTAATGAAGAAATCCATGTGTGGTCATTTGACCTGTTAGAAACAACAGTAAAAATCTCCTTCAAACCATACCCTACCATTACCACAAAAATGAAAGATTACATTGTAAAATGTGATTCTAGTTAAAATGTATCTAGAGAAAAAAAACACAAAAGTTATGCTAAAATCCGTTCTGATCATAGATTTGTTTGTTAAGAGTTGACCCGGACTAAGCAACTAAATACCCAGCCTTCGTAAATTACATGCATCTGGACACAACACAAACAGACAGAGAATGTGTGCACACACACACACACATGTAGATGAAAGGCAGACATACACACACATTGGAGATAGACGGACGAAAATCAAAATCAATAGTTACAAAGATAGAAATTAGCTTCATCTCTGGAAAGTGTCCCAGACATATCTTATATCATTCTGACATTAGCAATCACTTCTAGTCATCTAAATAGCTGGCCAAATTGTGAAAGACTATGTATGTGTGTATTTGAGGAGATAGAAAGATAGTGAGATAAAAAAAAGAATTTGTCAGTATGTAAAGGCCAAATTTAATAGTACATGTATACAAATATACATATACATACATACATACATATATATATATATATATACACTTATATACTTACATATATATATATATATATATCTATATACACATATATATATATATATACACACACACATTCATATACATATATATATGCATACATAAATTTACACATATGCATATACACACTAATATATATGCACAGACATAGATGTATATGTTTATGTGACTACAAGTTTGGCTGAGTGGTTAAAACATTTGTCTTGCAACCACCAGAATCTGAGTCTCAGATATAATATATTAATTAATCTACATTAACAAACAAATTTTTTTTAAATAGCATAAACTATGTATGGAACCAGAAATCTCATATCTCAGAAACTTGATTTTTGAAGCATTTTGAAAAATAACAGCAAACCCAAAATATATGAAAAGTGAATTAATTTAGCATATATTATCCTTTCCAGGAAATAACAAATTACATGAAACCTATCCATAATAAACCTGAACGACAAAGAAAACTTAGAGAAGATGGATCTAGACAAATTCAAAATGGAAAGACAGACGATTCTGATTAAGAGTTAATGCCAATAACAAAAACTTAAACTGACAAATGAAAAAATAGAAGGGAAAATTTCAAAACAAAAAATAGCCAGTTGCTCACTCTATGAAAACACCAATAAAATACGGAGTGAAAATGATGAATGAATATCTCATCATCAGAATGTTTCAGTAATTATGAAGCTGAGTTCAAAACAAAATATAGTGATGGCCTATTCTTAAATGAAGCTAAAAGTCTACAAACCTTACTGACAAATAATAAAAGTAAGAATTAAACAAATCGAACTTATATTTATTAAGGATACCAAAATAATGGCTTAAAATTTTTGACACAAGGCCAGTAGATTTGGAGAGAGGGTCTAAAGGGATTACATCAACTTCAGTATTCAATTTTATTGGGAACTAGCAGTATCGCCCGGCGTTGCTCGGGTTTGTAAGGGAAATAACTATATAAGCCTTTTTAGAGAGTTATAGCCAAAAAATAGCAAAAAAATGCATTAAAAATGGAAAAAAAATGATGGTAAATTTTTTTTTAAATCGTTGACTCATCGTAGACATTTTTAGAGAGTTACTTCTCTTATATAATAGCGAAAAAATGCATTAAAATGGAAAAAAAGTAGTGGTAAATTTTTTTTTAAATTGTAGACTCATCGTAGACGCACGCTAATACCCAGAAGGGCTTGATATGAATCATGACTATAAGATACCCGCTTTTGGTTAAACTGCACCGCAAAATGTGGGAGTAGTTAGGAATCTAAATCATAGGAGACAGACACACAACTTCACTTTTATATATAAAGATTTGAACTCAAACCATAAAGATGAACAAAATGCTGCTAAGCATTTTTTCCAGCGTGCTAATGATTCTTCCAGCTGACTGAAAATAATACCAAAATAATAACATCATCAATTCCAGGATATGTAGACTTTTGTAGTAAGCTCACTCAAAAATCCCAAAACTCACTTTTTCAAGGATCCCAACATACATAAAGGGAACAGGAATTAGAACTTGTAAAACAATCCTAGACAGAACCAGTGCCAATCTGGTTCCAAGAACGAATACAAATGCTACAGATATCCTGATAAAAACAAAAACCTGACAATGGATGTAGAAATGCCAAAAGAATGACAAACTTAAAAGATTTTTTTGGTTTTAGGCCCAGTCAACAGAATTCATGACACAAAGTGGTACAAATTGAAAATAATCTTATTTCTTTACTGCCCACAAGGGGCTACACACAGAGGGGACAAACAAGGACAGACAAATGGATTAAGTCGATTACATCGACCCCAGTGCATAACTTGTACTTATTTAATCGACCCCGAAAGGATGAAAGGCAAAGTTGACCGCGGCGGAATTTGAACTCACAACATAGCGGCAGACGAAGTACCGCTAAGCATTTCGCCCAGCGTGCTAACATTTCTGCCAGCTCGCCACCTTTGAAAATAATCTATCTTTCATACAAAAACCTTTCAATACAACAAAGGCTTAAAATTCACTCCTTTAGCAGAATGGCCTATTCTATACAAAATTATTTGACATGGAAAACAATGTACAAAATAAAAGCAATTACAACCCAGTAATATCTAGAAACAATGCATTAGATAAATTTTCTGGTTTTAAATCCAACTTCTCATATGAACTATCAAGCTCTAAATCTAATTCCAGCATGCATCAAAGGGAATGAGAAATTATCCATGACCTCAAAAACAACACTGACATCATAATTAAAGAAGCAGATAAGATATATGCCACAGTCATTATGGATATTGAATACTAAAAAAATGGTCTTTTATCCCCACTAGAAGACACCACCTATTATGAAAAGATAAGCAAGTACTAAGCATTGTAAACAATGAAGAATCTTAGCACCTTCATTCACCTACGCCAAAAAGGTTTAACAAATAAGGAATGCAGCTATATAATGAACTTTGAATGCAAAACCAGTGATCTATATGGACTCCCTAAAATTCACAAGAGCAAAACAATGTACAACCCCAGTAAAGAATCAAATTTATTATGTATAAACATATCACATCCCAGTGATCTTAAATTAAGACAATTTGTAGTGAACCCAACCTGGGAAATATACAGATTCAGCAACTTTGTAGACATACTGCAGAAATTCATCCTGAAACCCATACCAATCCTTATTAGGGGTGATTTGGACCTGTTAAGCTACCACCAAAAAAAGAAATATGATAAAAACACTATTATTGAATTATTTGATATAACAAACCTCCATACTTCAATATGCCACACAACTGTGAACTATAATTCATAAAATTTTGGATTGAAAATTTCTCCTATGAAATCTTAAGCTGAATACGGAAAAAGATTAAGTAATAAAGGAGTTAAACTCATCCAACAAAATAACCTTTTCAACTTCAATGGCATTTACCAATATTTGAGATTGCAATGGTGACAAAGAGCAAATTTTCAGTAAAATTCAGTAAAATTTTCAGTAAAAGATAACACTTCATAGCTCCAGATTCCTTCATCTCATACTTTTAAAAATTATGAAATTGTAAAATCTGTTAAGTAAATGTAAATAACTTTTTTTAAGCCATCAAGTGCCTTTTCAAATTCTTTCCTTTATACTCATGTGAAAAACACTTATTTTCCTCTATGGTATGAGTATACATGCACATGAGTGTGTGTGTGTGTGTGTGTGTGTGTGTGTGTGTGTGTGTGTGTGTGAAAGTTGAAATTTCTTTTTTTTTCTTTCTTTTGCACGAGGTCATGTGAGTAAAGAAAGAGTGTTGTCATGTTTACATTCCTGATGATCATTACATCCCATAATTCTATACTCTCAAACAGGTAAGAGTTGGCAACAGGAAGAGCATCTGACAGTTAAATACTGCCTTGAATAAGTACCTACCTAACCTATGCCAGCACAGAAAAACTAATTTAAGATGAACAAACAGAAGACAGAGGAATGAGAAAGAGATAAAGAAAGAGTAGAAAACTATTGGAAGAAAAAAAGAAAGAAAGAAAGAAGTGGTAAGAAAAGGTAAAGTATTTACTGAACCAAGATAACAATTAATACAATTAGATATGATACCATGATTGAGAAAGCATTTATCTATGAGGAAAGAGGTTGTAAATGACTAAGAAAAGTGTAAGATTTATGATTTATATAAGTAGCTGACCAAACGGAGAAATAAAGAAGCATAAAAGAATAAGAAGCAAATGCATGGCCTGAACTTAAATACAACTCTTGGGGGTGAGATCAGGTCATGTGTGGCTAACATGTAAATTGATTTTCACCAGAAGGTTGGTTTCCTTTTTTATTTTATTTTATTTTACCCTGCTATATTTCACTATTTGATGAAGAGTAGCATGTGAAAAGCACAAATAATAGGGCAAATGGAAGCAGCTGAATAAATTAAATGTATATATATCTATGCAAGTGTGTGTGTATATATAGTATGAGTGTAAGTGTGCATGTACGTGAGTAGATATGTGTGTTGTATGTATGCAAGTGAAGGATTTATTTGTCAAAACTTGATGCTGTGTGTGTGTGTGTGCATGCGTGCGTGTGTTGTGTTGTGTGTAAATATGTGTATAATTGATGTGTAGATGATAGACTCTAACATCAGTTTTGACATGGATGACCTGCTCACTGAATTTGTGTGCAAAGTGGCTGAATATTCCATAGACAAGCGTACTCTTAATGTAATATATCCAAGTGGGAGAAAATTGTGGAAGAGGGGTAAAAGTAGTGAAAGCTAATTGAACCTTACAAAGACAAAGGAATGCAACAAATGGTGAGACGCTATATTAATGAAAACCTCTCCAACCTATGCAAGCATGGAGAAGTGAAAGTAACGAAGGATGATGCTATGGTGTATACCATGTATTTTCATGTATAAAATCGACTGTATTTTCCAGATTTTTCAACCTAAAAATGATGCATGTACATTTTTCTTGTGTACGTGTGTGGTTAGGAAGCTCTTTTTGCAACCATGTGATTTTGGGTTCGGTCATACAGCATGGTACCTTCAGCAACTGTTTTCTTCTATAACCCCAGGCTGACCAATGCCTTGTGAGTGAGTTTGGGTGATGGGAACTGCGAGGAAACATGTTGCGTGCATGTATGTATGTATTTGTGTTGTGCTTGTCTCTCTCCACTGCTCAACAACCAGTGTTGGTTTGTTTACATCCTCATAACTTAGCCGTTTCGCAAAAAAAAAACTAAATGAATAAGTACCAGATTTACAGATGAGTACAGGGGGTGGGGGTCAATTTGTACAGCTGAATCCGTCGAGGTGGTGCCCCAGCATGGCCACAGTCCAATGACTGAAACAAGTAATATGAATAATATAAAACTATACACTACTCATTTTTCTGGTTTTAAGAGTGTAGCCATAAATATGGCATATTATCCCTTTTGCTTAAGCTAAATTTAAATGTGCTTAAATGTCGGTAGAATCCATGATATAGGCATAGACATGGCTGTGTGGTTAAGAAGTTCATCTCACAGCTTCATAGATTTCTGAGAGTTACAAATCATCAAAGAATTAACTAAACTGATATCCAGTCTCCATGCTGACATGGATTGGATTATTTGACATGGATCTGGCCAGTAGGGAGCTGTCCAGACTCCAATTGTCTATTGTGGCATGGTTGCTACAGCTGGCTGCCCTTCCAAACACCAACCACTTAATTCTTTAAATTCTTTGGTGAAATGAACTGGCGTGGTTTTTGTGGTTAACTTCGTTTTGCAACTCCATGGTTTTGGGGTTCAGTCCTACTCTGTGTCATCTAAGGCATGTGTCTGTTAGTATGGCCCTGGGTGATAAATGAGTTGAGGGTGGAAATAGTTGGCAATAACTGAGAAGTAACCCATAGTATGCATGTGTGTGTGTGTGTGTGTGCATGTGTGTGTGTTGTGTGTGTGTGTGTGTGTGCATGTGAATGTATGCACAGGTGTGGCATGTGTGTGATTGTGTGTATAAGTGAATGACAATGTGTATATACATGCATTCAGTATATGTTTCTGCATTGTGTATGCCGTGCAGGCTCAGAGTCTCAGAGTCTCAGATGCAGCAAGCATCTTGTGTTTGAA
>NC_043004.1:70253556-70296056 GCF_006345805.1 Octopus sinensis
ACAGAGCGAGACATCATAGACATTACAGACTGGTTTGACTGTCTGTCATCTTTGTGTCGAGCACTGGGAATTGGTTTCTCTACAGGATCGCTAACACCTTTCTTCAGAGATGCCGGTTTGGGAGCAGGTTTAGGAAGCGACTCAACAACCCGATAAGGGGAAGAACTCACCTGTTCAATATTATCAGTATCTTTACTTGTTTTTTGATCCATGATATTTTTTGAAGCATTATTTTGCATATTCCTACTTTGATACAATGTTGAATTCTCAGAAGCAGATCTTAGACGAAATGTCAAATCTTCGTCAGCATCTTGAATAGTTTCATTGTCAAAATTCTTTGATGATTTTAAAGGTGAGGTTTTAATTCCGTGACTAAATTCTAAAGAGGGTCGGGAAGACAGTTGAGCTTTAGGAGACTTGTTTCGTCTAGGGAAAGTTCCAAACTTCTTTGGTAGCAGGTCACAATCTCTTAGACCCTGAAAACGATCAGCTTTCCATAGGAATTCTAATTCAACGTCTTCAAATTCTTTACTTGGAACTCTCTTCAGACGACCCTCCAGGGGAGTCTCAACTCTCAAATTATGAGTATCTGAATTCCACAGAGTATTTTCTAAAGCCAAGAGAGCAAACTGCTTTTCTTCCTCAGTCAGTTGAATACTCCCAGGTGGTGTAATCTCCGCCTCTTCGGGTACATCATCATCATCATCTGGGTATAAATAATCGGAACCACCGTCGTGGCCAATAATTTCAGGTTCTGATTCAGAAAATATAACTCTAAAAGCCCTATTTTCATCTTTATTTCGAGTTAACTTTAAAGCTCCTTTCAATGGAATCTCTGACTTTGTCAGGTCAGCTTTGGTATTGATAGAATTATCTTTGCTTCCCGACTGCTCACAACTCAGTGGGTTTTCATCTGAAGAATGGGTTGCAATTCTTTTAGAAACATTATCATCAACTACTAAAGGTTTGATACTAAGCAGCTTAATGTTTTCATTAAGATTCTGTTGGTCGTTAGCATTTTTATCAACAATCGATGAAACTCTCGGTCCAACTGATAAGTTGCTTTTTATTAGGGATGAGTTCCGTTTTGCAGGAACAGGTGGGGAACCTCTGCCAGCAGAATTCCTTCGGGGTTTGAGATGGTTACAGGGGGGTTTGATGTGCTCAGACCGGGGACGTAAGCAGTTTGCACACAGATCTTTACGCCAGGCATTTTGTGAGAACTCTGCACACACTTCTGACATCCTGTTGCATCATGAGCTGTAGTGAGAGAAAAAGAGAGAGAAAAAAAGAAGGTATGTGAGTAAGGTTACTGAAGAAGAATAAAGCTCTGTGAGAGAGAAAATAGACTTAATTTTAAGCAAGTAAGAAGTATTAGAAATTTACTATTTTTAAATCTCACAACGTGAGATATTCGGCAACAGTACTTTGTAGTAAAGACTGTTTGCCAACATAACATGGCAGTCCTGGTTTAGGATGAATGTTGCTGTAATTTAGCCCCAGGAGACATCATCTCCAGCTGGCTATACGACACAATCTGTGTCCTTATATTTTCAAACAAGGAATCTAGCACCCCCACTCAGATTTAAATAAAGTAATTTTCTAATTTATAAATCAGTAACTAGTTGTCACTTTGAAAACTATATATTTTGAATGGGAATTTGGCAGCGCCACCTGTAACCAAACAATTATTCTGTGCTGATGAAGGGAAATAATTCAGAAATCGCGAAACACAGAGATTGTTTTGTATTCATTCAGATCTGTCAAAGCCAAACAGCTGCATCTGACAGCTACAAGTTTAACGATTTGCAAGACACTTGCAATAATGCTGCTCTGTTAAGTTTTTGTGCATGTATGCATGCATGTGTGCGTGTGTGTGTGTGTGTGTGTGTGCGTGAAAAAGATAATAATAATAATAATGATAATTTCTTAAGTAACCAGAAAATGGGTTTGTTATTAATCATTATTTTGTACAACATTTGTTATGACCCACCCTACTACTGTCCCTTATGGGTGGGACTCAGTTTGCTGTGTGTTGCATCCGTTTTGCAGTCTGGGTCTCATCAGGTACATCCATACATAAAGTCGTGTCTCACTAAAGATCCTGAGTTTTGGCTGCCATGTTGTTATATGCCCTAACCAGATGGGTTGAACAGACTCCCACCCATGAAGGACAGTAGCAGGGTGGGTCAAAACGACCATTGTACAAAATAAAGATTAATACTAAATCCATCTTCTCTTTACTTAAGAAATTATCATTATCATTATCTCGACTAATACTACACAGTTCCTGAAATAGATCCAATGGTAACATACCCCAACTGTGGATGATACCAGGTAACCCAAACTGTGCCAGTGCTCTACTAAACACTTCGACACATTAATCGACATATACCCATTAGTCCAAAATATTAAATGTGTGTGTGTGTGTGTGAGAGAGAGAGTGAGTGTGTGTGTATATATATATTATATATATATATATATATATATATATATTATATATATATATATATATATATAGAGAGAGAGAGAGAGAGAGAGATAGACACACACACAAACACACACACACATGTATACACGTTCAAAGAAATATATATATGTATATGTAAGGAACCAAGGCACCATGTGTATGGTTATATTTTAAACAAGTTTTAAAGTTTACATACATATCTCTCTCTATATAAACGGCAGTTTGTCTGTGCGTTTTCTGTGTGTCTGTTTTCTCGTACCCTCACCCTGACCACGGCTTTCAACCGATTCTGATGAAACTTGACACACACATAGCCCAATGTCATAATTCAAAACTAACGCAGCGAAAATTTTGAAAAGTTCCCCCAGTTCTGAAAAAAATCGATAAATTCGACATGGGGTCGAGAATCAGAAACCCAAACCACAGACCGTCTAGGGGACGCAACTCCACCTTTTTTAACTCACAAAAAAAATTTACCATCATTTTTTTTCCATTTTTTTGCTATTTTTTGGCTATAACTCTCTAAAAATGCTTTATAGTTATTTCCCTTACAAACCTGAGCAACGCCGGGCGATACTGCTAGTACTTAATAAACACATATTTAGTGTCACTGTACATAAATATATATAAACATATATAAACACTGTATATAGCCCTGAGGATAAACCACAAGGGCTATATATATACTTCCTCTGCAGAATAATCCAAAAAACAGTGGCTCAGCTAATTTCAGTAAATGTGTAATTAATGTGTATTAATTGCAAAATATAATGTCAAATCATCATCATTTCAGCAGTGGTGCCCCAGCATGGCCGCGGCCTTCGGGCTAAAACATTTTTAAGGATTTAAGGATTTAAGGATTCAACGTCTGTTTTCCATGCTGACTTGGGTTAGATGGCTTGAGAGGAACTGGCAAGGCCAGGTTCCATTGTCTGTTTTGGTTTAATTCTATGTTAGGTGCTCTTCTTAATGCCAACCACTTTACAGAGTGTGCTTTTCATGTAGCACCAGCACCTTATAATGATGATTACAAAGAAAAATTAATGATGTTCTAAACTGTGATGAGGACTGTACACATTTTTCAGTATTCACAATTTGCTCTCCCTCTGGTGTAGTCCAAAGTACCACCTCATCAGTCTAGTCCATGCATGATATATGCTATACATTCAAGGCCCAAATACATTGAATTTATTGGATGAAACAATAGAGTGTTGGTTTAAACAATTTGCAGTACTCAATGACAGTTTCTTACATTCTGAGTTCAAATCTTTTTGAGACAGAATTTGTCTTTCAAATATTCCAAGATGGATAAAATAAATACCAGTTAAATATTAGGGAAAAATTAATCAACTGGGCCTGCCCAACAGATTTTTGATCATGTGAGCAATATCACAAATACATATCATATGGCTAAGTGGTTAGAACTCACAATCAAGAGGTAGTGAGTTTGATTCCAGGACCAGGCTGTGTGTTGTGTTCTTGCACAAGACACTTTATTTCATGTTGCTCCAGTTCACTCATCTGTAGAAATGAGTTGTGACATCACTGGTGCCAAGCCTTTGCCTTTCCCTTGGATAACATCGGTGGCATGAAGAGAGGAGGCTGGGGAACTTTCTAGGGGCAATCCCATGGTCATTCATGACCGAAGGGGATCTTTACCCCTTTTATATGGTACACATTCAAGTAAATTCCACAATACTTTTTTCTGCATGCCATTAGGTCAACAAATGAACTTCAATGATTCAAGTGTTATGTGTTATGTGCTTGTCATGGTATTTTCATCAGAGCATACAAAGATGGATTGCTTCTTGCCTTCCTTTGGCTATTTTTCACAAGGTGTTAGCTACACCTGACAGGACACAAAGAACACAAAGACCCAGAACTAAAACCACAAAGTTGTTCATCAAATTTTGGCAATATCCTGCCCTGGACAATTTTATTCTCACACCCTCACACTGCATCCCATACTGTATTTGATAAACCCCAGAAGTATGATGGGCAAAATTTAGCTTGCCAGGATTTGAATCAAGAATACAAACAGCTGGAATAAAGAACCCTATATGGTCATACAACCTTCTAGAAATAACAACCAAATTTCCTTCAAATCATACCTTGTCATCTCAAAAAAGGAAGGACACATTGATCTGATGAAAAAGAAGAGAATATTTACGTCAATGTCCATCAAAGTTGTTGTTATTGTTGTAGTTTTGCCTGAGATCAGACTTCATGAAACGACCAAATTTGTTCCAAAGTGACCAACCCAAATTCTATTCATCCATAGGATTATCTTATCTTTTGTGTTATTATTCTATTTTTAAGATAATAGGGCTTTCCTTTGAGTGAAATTTGGCTGCTATTTCTAGCATGCTGTACAAATGTAATAGAGAGTCCCTTGTTGAGTTGAAAAGAAAGCGTGGTACATTACAAAACACAATGATGAACATTATAAAATGATTGGTTTTGATTAATTGGAAGTTCTGAATGAAGCAAGAGATTGATGTGAAGAAGCTGAGTGAGAGTAATGAAGCATTAGTCATCAATGCTGTTGAGAGAAGGTGCAGATGGGGAAACAAAAAAGATGGCGGTTTGTTCCTTTAATAATTTAGTCAGGAGTAGGGTGGGTGGGTAGATGGGATATAGTTCTTACAACCTTAACATGTTCTTGAAGGCTGAACATCTATCTAGAGGCAGGTCAGTGTGGGTGGAGAGATTAACAGGATGTCTGGTCCTGGATGCTTATAACTAAGTGAACTCTGCAAAAAGCACAGACAGACCAGAGGTTGCTGGTGGTGGTGATGGTGGTGTGGTGGTGGTGGTGGTGGTGGTGTTAAACCAGGTGGTGTGTAGTTGCTAACGATGGATGTCAGATGTGTAATGAAGGAAGATATTGAAAAGAAGGAAGATAGTGAAACAAGCACTGCTAACCAGCTCTATCTCATCAAAAAATAAATATATAAATGAATAAAATAAAATTTGGCTTCTGTATCAGCTGAATATGTTAGGAGCAAAAGAAATCTGGAGCACTGTAGTATGCAAATAAATGGTTTTGAGTGTCAGAAAGCATTGATAATTCTAAAGATTTTTTTCTATCTTTTCTTCTTTCTTTCTTTCCTTTTGTCTTAGTCATTTGACTGTGGTTATGCTGTAGCATATCCATCTTGAGAGGTTTTAGTTATCAAATTGACCCCTGGAATTATCTATAATTCTTAAGTTTGGTGCTTATTTTTGCAGTCTCTTTTTTTGCTGAGTCGCTAAGTTACAGGGATGTAAACAAACCTACACCAGTTGTCAAGCAGTGTGAGACACACACACACACACTTGTATGATGCACTTCCACACAGTGTTCATGTACCAAATTCACTCACAAGGCATTAGACAGCCTAGGTCTAAATTAGAAGACACTTGCCCATAGCATCCTGCATCAGGGCTGAATATGAAACCCGGTACATCCAAAGTGGACTTCTTAATAGATGCTGATAAAAGAGGTAGTGATGTGGGTGGTAGTGGTGAAGTAAAGTGTCTTGCTCAAGAAAGTCAGCTATTCAATATCCTTTCTGTCTGTCTTTTCTAGCTTCTTTTTCATTTTAATTTTCCCCTTGTCACTTGTCAAGGCTTTGTCTTTTCACATTATATCCAATAAACTTAGTCTATTGCCGTCTTATGTTGATAAGAAGCTTTCTGATAGCTTTGGCATGTTGCAATACTTAAAAATCTGTTCATCTGTCTTTATAATGATATCTGCTGCATTTGCCTGAGAACCACATCTCTGCAGCATTGGCATATTTTTGCACTTGTTTGTTAACGTTTCAACAACACAGCCATATGTAAGAACGGGTTCTATTTGCACCCCTAGGACTCTTTAACTCCCTCATATTGATAGCAGTTTATTTGACAAAGTATATTTGATATTACCAAAAGCAGCATGGGACTATCTATTTCTTGATGTTTTTCCCATCTGATGCAATAATGGTGTCCAAATATTTAAATCTATCCGTTTGCTTCAAGGTCATTCCATTATTTCTTAGGTTGCAAATTAGCAGTTACTTCCTTTGAGATTGTCATTGTCGGAGTTTCATTATATCACTTCAAAAAGAGGTTATCAACATAGTTACTAATGAATGACATCTGATGCTAAGTGTGAGAAGAATACAATTGACAGCTTCCTATGACAAAACAATTAGACATCTAACAAATCTGGGTGTGGATGTGTTGATGTCGGCAGAACAAGATGATCAAACCACAGAAGTTCCTCTCACATACACACACTCAAGGGAGAAGTGCCTTCATATAGTTACTCAACTTGCTAGAAATATCAATCAAATCACCCTCAAATCACACTCTACCATCTTTAAAAATAAATATATTGAAACATGCCTATTGAGTCAAGTACATCAACATCAAAATGAAAATCAAATGGAAATTGTAGTTGTGATCCCTGTGCCGGTGGCACGTAAAAAACACCATCCAAACGTGGCCGATACCAGCACTGCCTCAACTGGCATCTATGCCAGTGGCACATAAAAAGCACCAACCGATTTGGATGTTGCCAGCCTTCTCTGGCCCCTATGTCGGTGGCACATAAAAAGCAGCCACTACACTCATGGAGTGGTTGGCATTAGGAAGGGCATCCAGCTGTAGAAACACTGCCAGATCAGACTGGTGCCTGGTGCAGCCTCCTGGCTTCCCAGACCCCAGTCGAACCATCCAACACATTCTAGCATGGAAAACGATGACGGCGATGATGATGATGATGATGATGATGCATGGGTGTGTGGTTAAAAAGCCTGCTTTGCAACCATATGGTTTTGAGTGTAGTCCTTCTGCATGGCATGTTGGAGAAGTGTGTTCTGCTATATCCTCAGGCCAACCAATACCTTGGGAGTACATATGATGGTGGAAACTGTATAGAAGCCTGTCACATATATTAGTGTGTCTCTTTGTTTGTACCCCCTCACACCACTTAACTGTTGTTAGTTTGTTTATATCCCTGTAACTTAGCTGTTCAACAAAAGAGACTTATAGAATAAAGGCCAGACTTAAAAATTAAGTACTGGGGACACACTTATTTGACTATCCCTTTTAGGGCTTTGATACAGCATGGCTGTAGTCCAATGGCTGAAATGGGAGAAAAGATAGTGGAAATAAAAAGACAAAAAAGATAATATAGATTAGAATATATGCAAAGACAAGCTGGTCATGGTTGGAAGGTCTTTGATCAAAGGTTTACTTTAACAGGTTAGGTCTGGCCTGCAGGCTGAAGAAGAATCACAACCCAAGAATGAAGGAAGGCACATAGATATGCATGCATGGTCAAACATACTCATTTCCAAATTGCTGAGTGTACACTCAATCATCCTACTCCAAACTGTGCCTGGATCAAAGCAGGACAACTGCAGGAAGTTGGTAATGTTGGAAGGGATTTTTTCAAGAAAGCCTAACGAGAGCAGTGAGAGAGTGCAAACCTCTGCCAAGGCAACACCAACGATTGGCCAGAGATGGGTTTTTAAATGAGAATATCTGAAATAAACTAGACTGCTCTCACAAACGAGAATACTAAAAATGAAATTGACTGCTCTCAAAAATTAAGTAAAAAAAAAAAACAGGAAAAATAATCCAGAATCCTTGTCCAGTACCAGATCGGTCCCAAAGTCTAATCAGTTTGTGCTGGTCATGAGGCCAAACATCTCTGAAAGTTTCATCCAAATCCATCCAGCAGTTCTTGAGATATCTTGTCCATGGGCAAACAAACAAACATACACAACTGAAAGCAATACCTCTGCCTTTACTAAGGCAGAGGTAATAATTCTTGTGAGAAAGAGCTTAACAGCAGCTGTCATCATCATCATCATAGTCATTATTATGCCTACTTTTTTTCATGTATGCATGAGTTGGAGAAGACTTTATGAAACAGTATTCTACGGCTGGATAGCCTTTTTAATGCCAACCATTACTTCTTTTACAAGTAAGGTATTTTATCTCACTGATCCTTGCACATCAAACTGCTGAGCTGTGGTAAATATTATCTGTGTGGGACAAAAACAAATGTTGTATATACATATATAGATATATTCACCCATACATATAGAGAAGTCTTCATTAATATTTATCAGCCCTGGATAAATACTTTACACCTAACCTAGAACACTATGCATTTTGTATCGAAGAATAAGAGATAGCTACTAAATACCTGATCATCAAAAGAGATAAGGACCTCCACTGCCATAAGACCTCTACTGCCATAACAGTGTGCAAGATATCATACATATCATCAACAGCTGTCCAGAAATGTCCGATAAAAATAATACCTTATCATGAGACATAGGATTATCGCTAAATCCACCCAAAGTGGCCAGCTAGTAGAATCAGCATGCAGGACAAAATGCTTGGCTGCATTTTGTCTGTCTTTACATTCTGAGTTCAAATGCTGCCGAGGTCAACTTTGCCTTTCATCCTTTCAGGGTTGATGAAATAAGAACTGGCCAAGTACTGGGGGTCAATGTAATCGACTAACCCCCGCCTCCCACAAAATTTTGGGCCTTCTGCCTATAACAGAAAGGATTATTACTTAAACCATCCATAATGCTATATCCAGGAACAATTGTCATGACAGCCACAGCAAAAGAACATTAGAACCAGAAAGTTCTATCCACACCCTTAAATAGAAAGAATACTAGTAGAACAAATAAAATCTGCAAATTTGTGTCAGTACAACAGGCCTGATATGGGCCAAGGAGCAAAAGCAGATGTGGCTGTCGCTTCAAATATTGGAGAAAAGGTGAACATCTACAGAGAACTAATGAGAAACTTATTCTCATATCAAGTCTACAGGTTTTCATTTGCATGTATTACCATTGATACACTGGGTTACATAACAACAGATCTGCATAAAAATCTAGAAGTGGGAGGGTTCTTCAAAACAGAACGACACACACTGATTTGCATTCTCTAAAGACAATCGATTAGAAGTAGAGTGAAAATCTGCAAACATTCAAGAGATTCTCCATTTGTGGTTTCTGGGGACAGACAAACAGATGAACATACACACACACATGCACACACACATACACAGAATTTCCATAGAGTTTCTGTCTACCAAATTTCACACACAAGTCATTGGTCAACCAGAGTTATAATGCAAGACACTTACCCAAAGTGCCATGCAATGGAATCAAATCCAAAGGTTGTGCAGTGAATTCTTAACAATATAACTATGCCTAGCTTTTTCAATTCCATTCATGCCTCCTATGATAACACTGTATAGCAAGATTTTTATCCTTGTGTGGCAACTGTTATTTTGTATTTGCTTACCCCTAGAAAGTATGAAAAATAGCTAATATTTTCTTCAAGTTTTGCTTTTGTTACATTTATTCAGACCCAGAGAATCCCTCTCAACACATGGCTATGATGCTTCCCCACTACTCCTGCTTATGATCATAGATGCACATATCGTCACCAAGGGACATGTTCAAGTGGTTAAGGTGCCAAGCAACTGACAAGCAAATCTATGGTATTGAGCATATTGATATAATGATATTTCTTCTTCAGCAACTCAACACTGAATCTATCTGAAATATAAATTACACAGGCGCAGGAGTGGCTGTGTGGTAAGTAGCTAGCTAACCAACCACATGGTTCCGGGTTCAGTCCCACTGCGTGGCATCTTGGGCAAGTGTCTTCTGCTATAGCCCCGGGCCGACCAATGCCTTATGAGTGGATTTGGTAGACAGAAACTGAAAGAAGCCTGTCGTATATATGTACTAGCAGTATCGCCCGGCGTTGCTCAGGTTTGTAAGGGAAATAACTATAAAGCATTTTTAGAGAGTTATAGCCAAAAAATAGCAAAAAAATGGAAAAAAAATGATGGTAAATTTTTTTGAGAGTTAAAAAAGGTGGAGTTGCGTCCCCTAGACGGTCTGTTGTTTGGGTTTCTGATTCTCGACCCCATGTCGAATTTATCGATTTTTTTCAGAACTGGGGGAACTTTTCAAAATTTTCGCTGCGTTAGTTTTGAATTATGACATTGGGCTATGTGTGTGTCAAGTTTCATCAGAATCGGTTGAAAGCCGTGGTCAGAGTGAGGGTACGAGAAAACAGACACACAGAAAACGCACAGACAAACTGTCGTTTATATAGAGAGAGATATATATATAAGTGTGTGTGTATATGTTTGTGTGTCTGTGTTTGTCCCCCTAGCATTGCTTGACAACCGATGCTGGTGTGTTTACGTCCCTGTCACTTAGCGGTTCGGCAAAAGAAACCGATAGAATAAGTACTGGCCTTACAAAGAATAAGTCCCGGGGTCGATTTGCTCGACTAAAGGCGGTGCTCCAGCATGGCCACAGTCAAACTAGTAAAAGAGTAAAAGGGTAAAGAGAGAGTGTAATTTATCGGAATATTAAATCAACCCCAAATCAATACTTGATTGGTACTAGATTTTATTGAGCAGCCCCTGAAAGGATGTAAAGAAAATTTGACCTTAGTAAGATTTGAACTCAGCACATAATAGTTTTGTTGCTAAATAGTGTAGGCCTTTTATATGACCCACTAATGATTCTGTCTACCCAGCAGTCTACAACTTAATTTCCCATCTCTAACCCCCACTTCTCACCCTGACAACAACCATTTACCATTTTATCATATTTTCATACTCCATTATCTAATACTCAAGAGAAACATCACACCCATATAGTGCAATGTAGAATTAGTCTGCCAGCAGGCAAGGGTGGGAAGGGCTAGGGGGTGAAAGGATTAGCAAGGAAAGAGAGGGTTATGCCACAGATGGGTCCACATAAACATTTAATCAGGTCACTTAATAATAAAGCAGTCTAAGGAGAAGGTGTGTGGAGTGGGGAGTGAAGCAGGCAGAGGGGGGGGGGGCGAAAGTGGGTAATAATTAAACAAATTATTATTGTTGTTGTTGTTGTTAAGGTGGCAAAGCTGGCAGAATTGTCAGTGGCATTTCGTACACCTTTATGTTCTGAGTTCAAATTCCACAAAGGTCAACTTTGTCTTTCATCCTTTTAGCGTCAATAAATTAAGTACTAGTGAAACACTGGGGTCAATGTAATTGACTAGTTCCCTCCCCCTATATTACAGGCCTTTTATCGACCCCATAAGGATGAAAAGCAAAGTCATCATTGGCAGAACTTGAACTCAGACTGTAAGGCCAGAAGAAAGGCTGTGAACCGTTTTGTATGGCACAACCGACAAGTCTGTCAAATCACCACCTTAATAATGGTTTCAAATTTTGGCACAAGGCCAGCAGTTGATTCTATCAACCCCAGTGTTCAACTGGTACTTATTTTATTGACCCCAAAAGGATCAAATGCAGAGTTGATCTGGCAGAATTTGAACTCAGAGTATAAGCATGGAAGAAATGCCACAAAGCATTTTGCCCGACATGCTAACGATTTTGCCACCTAAATAATAATAATAATAAAAATAATAATAATCCTTTCTACTATAGGCACAAGGGCAGGAATTTGGGGGAGGGGGCTGATTGATTACATCGACCCCAGTACTCAACTGATACTTATTTTATCAACCCTGAAAGGTTTAAAGGCAAAGTCGATCTCGACAGAATTTGAACTCAGAACATAAAAATGAATGTGATGCCACAAAGCTAACAATTCTGCCAGTATGTCACCAATTAAATAATAATAATAATAATAATATAATAATAATAATAATAATAATAATAATAATAATCACTGAAGGCCGGATATAGTAACCTTTAGGAGGGACAAACAAGAGTGCCTAATAATTGATGTAGCAGTGCCAGGAGATCAAATATCATCATGAAAGAAAGAGAAAAGGTTGATAAATATGGAGACCTGAACTGAGATCGCTAAGATGTGGCAGCTACGAGAGTCAAACATAAAGGTTATCCCTATTGTCATCGGAGCATTGGGTTCAAAACCACCCAATCTGGAAAAACATCTGAAAACCTTAGAGATACCCTACAATCTAGGTGTATTGCAAGAGTTGGCAATACTTGGAACTGCATGCACATTGTGTAAAGCACTGTCTGTCTGAGGTCCTCGTTGTGACTTGACAAACAGTGCAAACCCCAGGTAGACACAATATCTTCAATCAACAATCTCACGGTATTGTATACTGTGCAATGTCTATAATGGTTTTTTATTTTGGCACAAGGCCAGCAATTTGGGTGGGGGGATGGGGTACGATGATTACATCAACTCCAGTACTGAATTGGTGCATATTTTATTGATCCCAAAATGATGAAAGGCAAAGTTGAGGTTGGCAGTATTTGAACTCAGAATATAAAGGCAGATGAATATAATAATAATAATCCATTCTACTAAAGGCACAAACCTTGAAATTTTGTAGGAAATTTTGTAGTCAGTTATATCAGTCCCAGTGTTTCACTGGTACTTAATTTATCAACCTCGAAAGGATGAAGGGCAAAGTCGATCTTGGCAAAATTCGAACTCCAAACGTAGTGGTAGATGAAATACCACTGAGCATTTCAACCGACGTGCTAACGATTTTGCCAGCTCACTGCCTTGAATATAATAATAATAATAATAATAATAATAATAATAATAATAATAATAATAATAATAATGATAATCGCTATTAATGAAAGAATGAAGGAAGGAGGGAAATAGAGAAGGAGAAAGAGAAGTCTGATGACTGACTTCTCTTTGAGTGAATCTAAGATTTATATCAAAACAGCTGACTGAGACATGAATAAAGTCTAGGGCGGTGGCAGTTAACTTCTTCGTTCTCTGTTTTTGTTTTTTGATTTTGCTTTTTGTTCTTTGTTTTGGTTCCCTTCTGTTTGATAACATTTCATGGGAATTAGGCAAGGCTGGCAGGGATGGAGGGAAGAAACAGAAAAAGAGGTGGTGATAAAGGATGGAAGAGGGTGGTGGTGGTACTAGTAGTAGTTGTAGTAGTAGTAGTAGAATCCTTCTTCTGGTGAAGGTAGCAAAAGGGTTTACATCATTTACTTTTGTGGAAGTTCAAGAACAGGGGAAGATGGGGATGATGATGATGATAATAATGATGATGATGATGAGGAGGAGGAGGAGGAGGAGGGGGGAGCTGTTGAATAGCAAAGAATATCAAACTTTCCCAAAGCCTCACCCACAGTTGTCTTTCATCATGATGAAAGTTACTATGATTATTATTATTATTATTCTTATTCTTATTCTTATTATTATTATTATTATTTTATTTATATTATTATTATTATTATTATTATTGTTATTATTTTGTTATTGTTATTATTATTATTTTATTGAACATTATTATTGCTATATTATTATACATTATTGTTGTTATTATTACACCAATATCTATTCATCTGCCTATTGAATCATTTATAAAAGGCAAAATGAGAAATTATACACCATCTGGAGAGAGAAGAAAAAAACATATTTGATTACAAAATGCATGTGAATGTATGTGCATGCATGTACTTATATGTTTGTGTGTGCATTTATATGTGTGTCTATGTATGCAGTTATACACACGTTTGTATGTATTTGTGTATGAATTTATACACACGTTTGTATGTATTTGTGTGTGTGTGTGTGTGTGTGTGTGTGTGTGTGTGTGTGTGTGTGTACATATATACACACACACACACATATACACACATCTGTCGGTTATAAAGAAAAGAAAAAAAAACATGTAGACAACATCATAGTATTTCCTGTCTGGTTTTTCTTGTCTTGGAGAACTGATTTTCACCTCCAGGAAACTCCAGAGAAGCAGGCCAACAGATCATCCAAAACACACACACACACATGAATACATCTGAATACACAATAAACTGATTGTTTAATGTGTTGTACCACTATACTACTATCTAAATATCTGTATCTAGATAATAGTACAACCCACCATTATCTAGATCTGTTTATCTCGATGGTAGGTGTCATAAGATTCCACCCAGTCCCTATCTCCTACTCCAGCTCTCAACTTAAACCCTTAAAAACCACTCCACCTCCTTGTCTGTTTACTAAACAAGTGAGATAAGATGCTGTTTGGGATGTTGTGATTTCTGTGATTATGAATCAAAACTAGAATCCCAGCCAGCAAGGAAGTCTCCCCTGTTCATTCAGGGTTTGGCTCATAAGAAATGTTGCAAGGGTTACCCTGACATTAAGTAGTTGCTTGTTCTTTTTCCAAGTTTCAAGCACTGGACGATGGCCATACTGGGGCACCACCTTTAAAAGCTTTTAATCAGTCAATCATATTGACCCCAGTCCTTATTTCACACTGGTATTTATTTTATTGATCTCTGGTTATTAACTGACTTAGCATATTTGTTTGGCATTATAAGACATTCTCTTTTCTTTCTCTTTTACTTGTTTCAGTCAGTTGACTGTGGCCATGCTTGAGCACCGCCTTCAGTTGAGCAAATCAGCCCCAGGACTTATTCTTTGTAAGCCTAGTACTTATTCTATCAGTTTCTTTTGCCGTAAACACGCAAGCATCGGTTGTCAAGCAATGTTGGGGGGACAAACACAGGCACACAAACACATACACACACGTACATACATATATATATATATATATGGGAACACTGACGGGGTTGGGGGCGTGGGTATACTTCTCGCTGAAAAATGGGTAGATAAGGTAATAGAGGTAATCAGAGTAAGTGACAGAATACTTAAGATTAGATTAGTGCTTCATCATAGATTAGCAACCATTATATCGGCCTATGCCCCTCAGCCGGGGCTACCTGATGGACAGAAAGACGGATTCTATGACACCCTACTGGAGACTACCTCACTGACAAACGATAGAGACCTTCTCTTTGTGGCTGGTGACTTCAATGGTCACGTTGGACGACATGCTGGGGGCTTCCATGGTGTACATGGAGGCTATGGTTATGGTTCCCGCAACGAGGAGGGAACCAGGCTGCTGGAGTTCTGCGATGCAAATGATCTTATGGTTTGCAACACTAACTTCAGGAAACCTACCAGCCACCTAGTCACCTACTGATCGGGCCAACATACCAGCCAAATTGACTACATCCTTGCCAGGAAAAGGGAAAGATGGCTGCTTATAAATGCCAAAACCTTCCCAGGCGAAGAATGTACCCCACAACATAGACTGGTAGTTAGTGACTTTAGGATCAGGACTAAGAGGATGACTAGAAGACGACCAACATGGAGAAGAAGGATCTGGAAGCTTAAAGATCCTGCAAATGGACAGATATTTAGGGACATATTACTTGAAGCCTTTGACGAAGTAGAAAGGGATATAACTTCACATGGGGTAGAAGACAACTGGAGGTCTCTAAGGGACAACCTGCTGAGAGCCACTGACCAGATCTGTGGCTGGTGCAAAGTCTCCTCTTGACCCAAAATAACGTGGTGGTGGAACAGGGCTATAAGAGAAAAGAGACAGGCTTGGAAGGACTGGAAAAATGGTGGTAGCAGGGAATTGTATCAGACTACCAAAAGAGAAGCTAGGAGACAGGTTTATTTAGCCAGAGGGGAAGCAGATAAGAAAAAATTTGCCAATGTTCTGTGCCGTGAGGACCAAAGACTTGAGGTATTCCGTGTTGCAAGACAGTGTGTGAGAGAGAATCGTGATGTGGTAGGAGAGAAATGTGTTCGCATGGATGATGGCTCACTTGCGCTGAATGAGGGTGCAAAGAGAGAGGTTTGGAGACACCATTACGAGAGGCTGCTAAATAAGGAAAATGAATGGGAGAAAGAGAGTCTGCCGAATGTCGACCCAACAGAGGGACCAGCTATCCGAGTTGACAGTTCCTTAGTAGTTAAGGCAATTAGAAGCATGAAGACAGGGAAAGCCCCAGGCCCATCAGGAATTACTGCAGAGATGCTTAAAATATCTGGTAGTGTCGGCTACAGCCTAGTCACCCGTATAGTTAACCAAGTGATACATGAAGGAGTCATACCCAATGACTGGTGTAGCAGCATAATAGTCAACTGTTACAAAGGTAAAGGTGACGCCCTAGATACAAATAATTACAGAGGTATCAAGCTGTTGGATCAGGTGATGAAGGTTACGGAGAGGGTCATAGCCCAACTGATTAGAGAGCGAGTTAGTTTAGATGAGATGCAGTTTGGGTTCATGCCAGGGAAAAGCACCACTGATGCCATATTCCTGGTAAGACAGCTGCAGGAGAAATACCTAGCCAAAGATAAGCCCCTGTACATGGCTTTCGTTGACATGGAGAAAGCCTTTGACAGGGTCCCCCGATCCCTTATCTGGTGGTCAATGAGGAAACTAGGGATAGATGAATGGTTAGTGAGAACTGTGCAAGCCATGTACAGAGACGCTGTAAGTAAGGTGAGGGTTGGCAATGAGTACACTAAAGAATTCAGGGTAGAGGTAGGGGTCCTCCAAGGTTCAGTCCTCAGCCCCCTCCAAGGAATTCAGGACAGGATGCCCCTGGGAGCTCCTATATGTTGATGACCTTGCTCTAATTGCTGAGTCACTATCAGAACTAGAGGAGAAGTTTCAAGTGTGGAGACAAGGATTAGAATCGAAGGGCCTTAAAATCAACCTAGCTAAAACCAAAGTACTAATAAGTAGAAAGGTAGACAATCCACAAATATCCTCAGGAAGATGGCTCTGCTCGATCTGTAGAAAAGGTGTAGGTAGAAACTCTATAAGATGTACCCAGTGTAAGCTATGGACACATAAGAGGTCCAGCAATGTCAAAGGTAGGCTAACTAGGAAGATAGTTTTTGTATGTGGCAGATGCTCAGGAGCAATAAACACTGAAAATGCTCAGAGACCAACTTCCGCCACATTCCAGGGAGAAAAACTAGAAATTGTTGATAGCTTCCGTTACCTAGGTGACCAAGTCAGTAGCTGGGGGCTGGTGTGCTGAAAGTGTAACTGCTAGAGTAAGAATAGCCTGGGCAAAGTTCAGAGAGCTCTTACCTCTGCTGGTGACAAAAGGCCTCTCGCTCAGAATAAAAGGCAGACTGTATGACGTATGTGTATGAACAGCCATGCTACATGGCAGTGAAACGTGGGCCGTGACTGCTGAGGATATGCGTAAGCTCCCAAGAAATGAAGCCAGTATGCTCCGATGGATGTGTAATGTCAGTGTTCATACTCGACAGAGTGTAAGTACCTTGAGAGAAAAGTTGGACCTAAGAAGCATCAGTTGTGGTGTGCAAGAGAGACGTTTGCACTGGTATGGTCATGTAGTGAGAATGGATGAAGATAGTTGTGTGAAAAAGTGCCACACCCTAGCGGTTGAGGGTACCTGTGGAAGAGGTAGACTCAGAAAGACCTGGGATGAGGTGGAAAAGCATGACCTTTGAACATTGGGCCTCACTGAGGCAATGACTAGTGACTGGGACCTTTGGAAATATGCTGTGCTTGAGAAGACTCGGCAAGCTCGAGTGAGACCATAACCTTGTGGCCTATGCCAGGGGTGTAACCAGCCCACTTATGCGTACCTTTCTTTCATTGGACACTAAACTATGCTTGCAAAGACCTGTTGAGACAAGTGAAATCGAAATCGAAATCAAATTTGATGATTGGCATCTGTGCTAGTGGAGCACTAAGAGTACCATACAAGCACGATCATTGCCAGAGCAACAAGCTGGCCTCTGTGCTGATGGCATGTAAAAAGCACCATTCAAGCATGATCATTACCTGTGTCACCTTACTGGCACTTGTGCTGGTGGCACATGAAAAAACATTCGAGCGAGGTCGTTGCCAGTGCCACTGGACTGGCTCCTGTGCAGGTGGCACATAAAATGCTCCATTTGAGTGTGGCTGCTGCCAGTACTGCCTGACTGGCCCTCATGCCAGTGGCACATAAAAGCACCCACTACACTCTCAGAGTGGTTGGCATTATGAATGGCATCCAGCTGTAGAAACTCTGCCAGATCAGATTGGAGTCTGGTGCAGCCATCTGGTTCACCAGACCTCAGTCAAATTGTCCAACCCATGCTAGCATGGAAAGCGGATGTTAAACAATGATGATGATGGTGATGATACTGTTATTTCCTCAGTCTCAGAAGGATGAAAGGCAATGTCTCGACCCCGGTGAAATTTAATTTGGAACATAACCAAACACTGCAATAGAGTGTGTTTGATATTTGGCCAATTCTTACACTGAACATTAAGCTGAATTTTTTATATCAAACTGGCATCCTCTGTACTTCCATAAATGATGGTATAATATAGAGTATATATGTCAGAGAAAGGGAGAAAGTTAAACGTCTATTGCTTGAGATGTCTTTGCAAAATCTTTGGCATCACATGGGAAAGACACGATCGCCAATTCTGAGGTTTTGGGCAACAAAGGAAAGAATACCATATTTGCAATGCTCAATGAGTGTCGTCTGTGATGGCAGGGTTATTTGTTATTTCTTTACTGCCCAGAAGGGTCTAGACACAGAGGGGACAAACCAGGACAGACAAAGGAATTAAGTCGATTATATCGACCCCAGTGCGTAACTGGTACTTATTTAATCGACCCCAAAAGGATGAAAAGCAAAGTCAACCTCAGCAGAATTTGAACTCAGTACGTAGCGGCAGACAAAATACCACTAAGCATTTCGCCCGGCATGCTAACGTTTCTGCCAGCTCACTGCCTTATATTTGTGTCAGACAAGCAGGGTTATTTGTGCCAGACAGACACATCCCTAAATGTTTAATACATAGCCTACTTGAGTATGGATCACATCAAACAAATTATTCTTATCTGAAATGTATGGATGCATGTTAAAGGGACAACTGTCCAGTACATGTTCAATGGGGACATAGAAGGATGTAGCATTAAACTGTTTATTCCAGAGATGTGCTGTGAAGGCAGAGGTGAAAAAGGTTGAATTTGAGAAACTAAAAAGACAAATGTGAAAGACATCAACTCTACACAACTCCATTTTTGTCTGTAGTAACTGTAAAAAGAACTCCACTTATCAAACAGGCTGACACAGTCATTACATATGATGTGAGAGTATAATGATGGGGTAGAAAGGAAAGAAAAAGAGAAAGAAAGAGAGAAGTAGAAGAAAAGAAGAAATTTCCATCAAGTTGAGGTTGATGAAGACCAATCCACACAAATATCAAATCCCAAGAGAAAGAAAAGCAAAAACAAGCATGTTTTAGTGCTTATCTGAAAAGAGTAAGGAATAGGTGAAGTATTAATGTCGACCCAGTGCAGAAAACTGCATCTGTTAGCAGCTAGCATTGCAGCAAATAATTCCTAAGGAAAGAGGAAACAGCAGTGTAAAGTAAAGAGTAGTTTATCTTTTAGTAAACATTCTGTGGGAATACCAGAATGTTCTCAGGTAGAAAAAATGAAAACATTTTCTTTTTTTTTTTTCAAATACTTTAATCTGATTTAATAATCATACTGGTAAAATGTCTAACGGAGGATAAGATACTGAGCAAACAGCTTGCAGGATGGGTGGTAAGGTAAATTCGTTCATGTCGATTGAAGGAATTTTGGTGTGTACTTGATGTTTATACATGTTTGGGCATGCAAACAAAAGACAAGGTACTTGAGTTGAGTATATTTATTCACTTGAAATTTATGATGCATTTCATTGTAACTCAAAGTGACTTGTCACTTGTATTGTTTCAAAATAAAAAATATGGATTTCATATCTTTTCATTACCAAGAAGATAGCACATGGCAAAAAACCCTGACTAACAATGTTGTGAATGAATGTGTGTCTATAGCAGTAGTTCTCAACCAGTTTTTTTTTTTTTTTATCTATGGACTCCTTTGATTACTATTCTATTCTGGACAATGAATTATATGAAACATGTATTATCATCATCATCATCAAACATTTGCTTCCCATGCTGGTATTTGTTGAACGTTTTGACAGGATCCAACAAGCAGCAGAGTTGTGTCAGGCCCCAGTGTCTGCTTTGGCATGATTTCTACAGCTGGATACCTTTTCTAACACCAGCCACTTTATGCTTTGTACTGGGTGCTTTTTATGTGGCACCAACACTAGTGAGGTCACCAAATAACTTACAAGACAAAGTAAAGAAAGAAAAAGAAAAAGGGAAAAGCCTCCTCAATTGAGCAGGAGTGTATCTGAGAGAGGGGGAGGTGACTTTATGCCAGGTATTGAGAGAGGAACAAGCACAGGTGTCTTTCTATAGAAGAGACACCTGGCTATCCTACACTATGTGAAAGTGAGCAAGTTGCTGGAAGGGAAATAAAATATAGTGGTGGTGGGGTGCTAGAGTGTACTCCCAAGGTACAAGGTGAGTATAAAGGAGAATATAGACAAAAAGATTATATATGTATTCTTTTATTCTGTTATGTGTTTCAGCCCTAAGGCTGTGGCCATGCTGGAGCACCACCTGTATTTCATGATGAAGAGGCCACAACAATGGGGAAGTGGAGAGCCTGAATGTGCGAAATGACAAATGAATAGAGTTGCTGCTATCGGTGACATGTATGAGTATGAATGAATGAATGAGTGAGTGAGCGTAGTGGCTGCAGGGTGCAAGGTGGAGTGCAACTATGAGAGCAGAGGCAAAGGCACTTAAATGCAGACAAGTGATGAGGTGGCAATGGTGACACATCGAGGACTTGCTGACTCTGTTGGGTCAAAAGGCATGTACCCATGTCAGTGATCAATGAGCAGAAGGGAGTGACGAGAACTGCCCTTCCACAAAACTACCTCATCTGAACCTTTTAATAAGGAGGAAAGGTAGTGCTTATGACTTTTTACAGGGCCTCCAAGACAAAAATGTACTTTAGACAAGAGACCTGGCCCAAATTCATGCAACAGTGTAACCTCTCCTGAAGGACCCAAGGTGCCAATTGGTGGTGCTAAATAGGGTAACAGATTAAATCAATCATCCAAATAGGCTATGGTAGGATTTGAAATCAGAACACAATGAACTGCAACAAACACCACAAAGAATCAGGCCTGATATTTTTACAATTCTACCAATGCCCCACCCAGGAGGATGGGCTGAAAACTAAAAGTAGAAAAAAAGGGTGGTCTCAACTTCAAATAAATGAACAGACTTTTGTACATGTATTGGGTACTTTTTCACATTCAAATATTCAAATGTGTGTGTGTGTGTGTGTGTTATGTTTTTAACATCTGTTTATACAAAACTTGAAGGGCTGAAGTACAAGAATAGCACAACAACAACAAATCACCACTCATCACAATCCTGTATCATCTCAACATCTTGAGATGTGATCTTATCACTTCCCCATACTTCCTCCTTACTTTTTTCTTTTCCTATCACAGTTAATCTTCTTCCACTGACACCATCACATGCCACATTTCCATTCATCCTCCATTCACATCGCATATTCATACCACAGTAGTCATTTCTCCTTTAGCAACAGAAGCTGGTATATATTTGTAATTAAAACATTTATTTCACAATCACAGGCATCCAGGTTCGATGCTACTGTGAAGCACTTTAGTCAAAAAACACGAAAAGGGTAATCTGTCATAACTTTATGTTGTTGACTCAAAACTCAAGTGAAACTGGCTGGCTGAGTACACCTCTGATTATGATGACAAGTGTTTATCATGAAATTAACATGCAAGTGGCTGAGCTCCTCAAATATATGACTGTGTTTGATAGGTAGGAAAGGTGTTGTGCTTGGTGTTCGTTGACCTGAAGAAAGCCTTTAACAGGGTCCTTGGTTTTGAGGAAGGAGCTTGGGGTAAATGAATGGCCTGTGAAGGCTATACAATCTGTGAAATGGGGTACTGTCAGGAATTTCACATTTCTTGGTTCTCAGTCCCCTCCTATTTTTTATAGCCTTCCAGGTCACAACAGAGGAACTTATAACCAGTTGACCCTGTGAACGTTCTTCTCATAGCAGAATGTCTAAAAGACACACATACCCTTAATGTAGTTTTCAGGCAGATTCAGTATGACACAGAATGTAACAAGGCTGGCCCTTTGAAATTCAGGTACAACTCACTTTTACCAGCTGTGTGGGCAGCACCAATGGAGAATAAAGTATCTTGCTCAAAGAAGTAAACCACCACCAAGAACTGAACTCACAACCTTATGATTGTGAGCTGAATATACTAACCCCACTGAGCCATGTATGAAACTGAATAGATGGAATTTGAGGTATCAAGCTGTTGGATCAGGTGATGAAGGTTACGGAGAGGGTCATAGCCCAACTAATTAGAGAGAGAGTTAGTTTAGATGAGATGCAGTTTGGGTTCATGCCAGGGAAAAGCACCACTGATGCCATATTCCTGGTAAGACAGCTGCAGGAGAAATACCTAGCCAAAGATAAGCCCCTGTACATGGCTTTCGTTGACATGGAGAAAGCCTTTGACAGGGTCCCCCGATCCCTTATCTGGTGGTCAATGAGGAAACTAGGGATAGATGAATGGTTAGTGAGAGCTGTGCAAGCCATGTACAGAGACGCTGTAAGTAAGGTGAGGGTTGGCAATGAGTACACTAAAGAATTCAGGGTAGAGGTAGGGGTCCTCCAAGGTTCAGTCCTCAGCCCCCTCCTATTTATCATAGTCCTCCAGGCAATAACGGAGGAATTCAGGACAGGATGCCCCTGGGAGCTCCTATATGTTGATGACCTTGCTCTAATTGCTGAGTCACTATCAGAACTAGAGGAGAAGTTTCAAGTGTGGAGACAAGGATTAGAATCGAAGGGCCTTAAAATCAACCTAGCTAAAACCAAAGTACTAATAAGTAGAAATGTAGACAATCCACAAATATCCTCAGGAAGATGGCTCTGCTCGATCTGTAGAAAAGGTGTAGGTAGAAACTCTATAAGATGCACCAAGTGTAAGCTATGGACACATAAGAGGTGCAGCAATGTCAAAGGAAGGCTAACTCGGAAGATGGTTTTTGTATGTGGCAGATGCTCGGGAACAATAAACACTGAAAATGCTCTGAGACCAACTTCCGTCACTTTCCAGGGAGAAAAACTAGAAATAGTTGATAGTTTCCGTTACCTAGGTGACCAAGTCAGCAGCGGGGGCGGGTGTGCTGAAAGTGTAACTGCTAGAGTAAGAATAGCTTGGGCAAAGTTTAGAGAGCTCTTACCTCTACTGGTGACAAAAGGCCTCTCGCACAGAGTGAAAGGCAGACTGTATGATGCGTGTGTACGAACAGCCATGCTACATGGCAGTGAAACATGGGCCGTGACTGCTGAGGATATGCGTAAGATCGCAAGAAATGAAGCCAGTATGCTCCGATGGATGTGTAATGTCAGTACTCATACTCGGCAGAGTGTAAGTACCTTGAGAGAAAAGCTGGACCTAAGAAGCATCAGTTGTGGTGTGCAAGAGAGACGTTTGCGCTGGTATGGTCATGTGGCGAGAATGGATGAAGATAGTTGTGTGAAAAAGTGCCACACCCTAGCGGTTGAGGGAACCTGTGGAAGAGGCAGACCCAGGAAAACCTGGGACGAGGTGGTGAAGCACGACCTTCGAACTTTAGGTCTCACTGAGGAAATGACTAGAAACCGAGTCCTCTGGAAGTGTGCTGTGCGCGAGAAGACCCGGCAGGACAAGTGAGTCCATAACCCGTGGCCTTCTACATGGGATGGAGCCAGCCTACGTATGCATACCTTCTCTTCTTGGGACACAAAACTCTACTTGTGAAGACCTGTTGAGGATCAGAATCGAAATCGATCAATGGAAATTGCAGATGTGTCACCAGTGCCGGTGGCATGTCGAAACTCTACTTGTGAAGACCCGTTGAGGCAAGTGAGGATCAGAATGGAAATCGATCAATGGAAATTGCAGATGTGTTACCAGTGCCGGTGGCATGTAAGAGAACCTTCCGTTTCGCGACCGTTGCCAGCACCGCCCCGTTTCGTGTCCGTTGCCAGCCTCGCCTGGCCCTCGTGCCGGTGGCACATAAAAAGCACCATCCGTTCGTGGCCGTTTGCCAGCTCTGTCTGGCACCTGTGCGGGTGGTACGTAAAAAGCACCCACTACACTCACGGAGTGGTTGGCGTTACCCCAGTAGAACCGTCCAACCCATGCTAGCATGGAAAACAGACGCTAAACGACGATGATGATGATGATGATGATGTTATCAATCATAATGTTGAACATTGCACATGGCTTGGCCAGCTCTTATAAACCATTCTTCCACAATTAACCTTCTGAGGTGATAATTGCTAACACATATCAACAATAAGCAAGAGGTGTTTAACTCCAGATCATCCCTGATAGCAACCCTATGATCAAAGACAATCCAACCATGGCCATCTCATCCGTTTGTTCCTTTCTTTTCAAGATGGTCAGGATGTAATTTAAAGTTGCATGTTGGTAGAGTCATTAGAGCATCAGATAGAATGTCTTGGGATAACCCTTTGTACTGTGAGTTCAAATCCCAGCAATGTTAACTTTGCCTTTTAAACATCAGTGGATCAAAGGACCTGTCAAATATTGAGTTTTGATTCCTCTCTCTCTCTCTCTCTTTCTTCCTTTAGATAAACTTCTTAAGATCATTTCAAACTATCAAAAACCTCAGAATATCCTCAGAACATACAACCTGTTACTTCTCACCCCCATCTTCTGCCATTTAATTCCCCCACCCAATCTTTCTTTGTTTTTCTTTGTTTTCTTGATGTTGTGATGGGTTTTTTTTTATACTTGATCTTTTATGCTTTTATATATTTTTCTTTCTTTCCTTCCCCACCCCTGCCTGCCCCTTAAAAATTCCTTTGTTCCCTTAGCATTATTCAACATAAATTCAAAACTAGCAAAACAAAAGATTTTCTCCAAACAATTATTTTTGCTGTGGCAGTGGCAGTAGCAGCAGCAAAGCAGGGTGGTAGTAGTAGTAGTAGTAGTAGTAGTAGTAGTAGTAGTAGTAGTAGTGGTGGTGGTGGTGGTGGTGGTGGTGGCAGTAGCAGCAGCAGCGGTAGTGGTGGTGGTAGTAGTAGTGGTGGTGGTGGGGTGGTGGTGATGGTGGTAATGGTGGTGGTAGTGGTAGTAGTAGTTGTGGTAGTAGTGGTGTCAGTAGCAGCGGTAGTGGTGGTAGTAGTAGTAGTAGTAGTGTGGTGGTGGTGGTAGTAGTAGTAGTAGTAGTAGTAGTAGTAGCAGCAGCAGTAGTAGTAGTATAAACAATAAAGGTACTGTATAGGAAATGATCACCTTTCTCTGTCTCTCCTCATTTCATTATTAACCCCCCCCCCACACCACTGAAGTCTGCTTTGAAGAAGACAATGGACTCTTGAGATGTGTGTGTGTGTGTGTGTGTGTGTATAAAACTTGAGAAAGAGAGGTAAAGAGAGGAAGTATAGGAGGTAAAGACTCCTATAAGGGCTCTTGGTATATAGGATGAGAAGCAAGTGGTCTGGAGGGGTTTATTTTATCTTTGTATGCACTTGACCAACATTGAAAATAGTTGATTTTCTTTGTTTGTGACTGTTACTGAAAAAGTGTCAAGTGCAGAAGAAGGTCAAAGAATTTGTGGGAAGGATGAGAGAGGTCATTCATCAGAACTTTGGGGCTTTTTTGAGGAAATAACCAGGGTGAACAGTAATGGTGAAACTGATGAAATTAACTTATCAAATTCATGCTTGTATAGATGAAAATTGAGGTTAAATCAACAACAGGGTTATTGAGCAGGACTTAGAGAGCAAAGGTTATTGAGCATGAGTTGATGAGTGATGGTTACTAACCAAGGGCTTGTGAGTGACAGCTGATGAGAATAGGTTGATGAGTGATGATTGTTGTCCACAGGTTGATGAGTGGGGGTTACTGAGTATAAGAGTGGTGAGTGAGAGTTATTATGCAAGGGCTTGTGAGTGACAGCTGTTGAGCATAGGCTGATGAGGGAAGATTGTTGAGTATAGGTTGATGAGTGAGGGTTATTGAGTATGAGATTGGTGAGTGAGGGTTATTATCCAAGGCTTGTGAGTGATAGCTGCTGAGAATAGATTGTGGATGAAGATTGTTAAGCATGGGTTGATGAGTAAAGGTTATTGAATATGAGAGTGATGAGTGAAGGTTATTATCCAAGGCTTGTGAGTGACGGCTGTTGAATATAAGTTGATGAGTGAAAATTGTTGAGTATAGGTTGATGCATGAAATTTACTGAACATGAGTTGATGAATGAAGTTTATAATCCAAGGGCTTGTGAGTGATGGCTACTGAGCATAGGTTGATGAGTGAGAGTAATTGAACATGAGATTGATGAGAGATGGCTATTATCTAAAGGCTTATGAGTGATAGCTACCGAGTATGGGGTGAGGAAGGAAGATAATTGAACATGGGTTAATAAGTGAAGGCTATTGAGCATGGGTTGATGAGTGAGGGTTATTGAGCATGAGTTTGTGAGTGACGGTCAATGATCATAGATTTGTGAGTAAAGGTTACGGAGTATAGTTTTTTCTTATCATTATTTCAGTGCAGGTTAATGTGGCAAACTGGCAGAATCATTAGCACACTGGCGAACTGCTTAGCAGTATTTCTACTGCCACTATGTTCTGAGTTCAAATTCTGCCGAGGTCAACTTTGCCTTTCATCTTTTTGGGGTTGATGAAATAAGTACCAGTTATGCACTGGGGTCTACTAGCCCCTTCCCCAAATTTCAGGCCTTATGCCTCCTATAGTAGAAAGGGTTATTTCAGTGCAGGCTTTCCCATTAACAGCTTAGTTATTCCCTCAGAAGGAAAAAGTTAATACTATGATATCTTTATCAAAAGCTATTTCTCATAAGAATTAGAAATGAAAAATGTCTGAGACTCATTTTAAAGATGTTAGGAAGCAAGACCTGGCAGGGGTTGCTCTGTAGAGACAATTAACAATAATAGACTTTGTATACATTGGCAGTGTTAAACAAACCAGACAATTCTACTATTCAAACAGGTCGCAATGGGATTTGCACTCAGAATGCAAACGGCTGCAACAAACGCTGCAATGCTTTTTCCTCTGGTGCTTTAACAATTCTACAAGTCTAGACTGATGGATAATTCTATTGCAAGGTAAAGTTGACTTTGACAGAATTTGAAATCTGAATGCAAGGATCAGAACATCATCATCATCATCATCATCATCGTTTAGTGTCCGCTTTCCATGCTAGCATGGGTTGGACGGTTCAACTGGGGTCTGGGAAGCCAGAAGGCTGCATCAGGCCCAGTTTGATCTGGCAATGTTTCTACGGCTGGATGCCCTTCCTAACGCCAACCACTCCATGAGTGTAGTGGGTGCTTTTTACGTGCCACCGGCACAGGTACCGGACGAGTCTGGCAAACGGCCACGATCGGATGGTGCTTTTTATGTGCCACTGGCACGGGGGCCAGGCAAGGCTGGCAACGGCCACGAATGGATGGTGCTTTTTACGTGCCACCAGCACGGGGGCCAGGCCAGGCTGAAATACTGAAATACTGAAAACAAATACTGAAATACATCTTGTCTGATGCTGCAAAATCCCAACCATTTTGCCATGTTAATTTCATCATCATCATCATCGTTGAGTGTCTGTTCTCCACACTGGTATGGTCTAGACAGCTCGACTGGAACTGGTAAGCTGGAGAGCTGCACCAGGCTCCAGTGTATTTTGGTTTGACTTCTACAGCTGGACGCCCTTCCTAATGTCGACCACTCCACAAGGTGTACCAGGCACCTTTAACATGTCACCAGCACAGGTGCCTATTATGTGACACCGGCATGGGTGACCTTTACATGTCACCAGCTCAGATGCCTTTAATGTATCACCAGCACTGATAGCTACGACTATGATTTCATTTAGCTTGCATGGAATACTTAACATATGTAGGGAAAAGACTATGATTCAGCTGTGTGTGTGAATGCAAGTGTGGAATGTGAGTGTGTGTGAGTGTGTGTGTGTGTGTGTATCATACAATGATATCTTTGTATATACAAGTGACATACAATTACTTATTTCTTTATTGCTCACAAGGGGCTAAACATAGAGGGGGACAAACCAGGACAGACAAAGGGATTAAGTCAATTACATCGACCCCCAGTACGTAACTGGTACTTAATTTATCGACCCTGAAAGGATGAAAGGCAAAGTCGACCTTGGCAGAATTTGAACTCAGAATGTAAAGACAGACGAAATACTACTAAGCATTTCACCCGGCATGCTAACGATTCGGCCAGCTCTACTATAAACCACAAGATCATAAACTTTTGGAAGAAAGTGTAGTTGATTATACTGACTGACCCCACTACCTCGCTATTAATTATTTTATTAACCCCATAAGGTTGACTGTCAAAGTTGATCCTGGCAGGATTTGAACCTAGAATATAAAGAGCCGTACGAAAATGCCATAAAGCATTTAGTATGGTTGTATACTGATTCTGGTAGTTACCACCCCAAGAGTCATCAGGCGATTGCTCAGATGGAGGAGAGTTATGTCAATTAAATTAACGCCAGTAGTGGACTGGTACCTTGTTTCATTGACCCCAGAATGATGAAAGGCTAAGCTAACTTTCGCAGGATTTGATCTCAGAAAGTAATGCAATGCAACTAAATTCTGTAAGATCCACACAACCAGAGGTTATCTTTGGTTTCTATTATGCTAAGCAAATATGAGGTAAACTCTCTGATGGAAAGGACTGAGGGCTATTTCGAGTAACTTTTCCCTTGGAAGGATTTGAACAGAGAACTTAGAAGCTAAGGAATGTATGAGAGAAAGATAATTACTTGGTGGATAAAAAGGCAAAGTTTTCTTTTATATTTTTCAGGTATGGGTCAGTATTTTGCCGCTGAGATTGAATTATAAAAGCTAGAAGAGAGAAGTTGTGGTGGGGGGAAGGGGTTTATTTCTAAAGGTAAATATGGCCTGAGACATTCTGTAGAATTAAGTTAAATATTCTGCAGAGATTGAAAGCTAGTAATTCACAGTAATTCACCTGTAATTCAGTGAGTAAATGGAACAACACCACCAATATCAACATTAACATGCAGAAAGGAAGTGGGTGAGTGAGACTAAGAGAGAGAGAGTGAGAGAGAGTAATTGAATAATGAAGTATCAGTCTCTTAGAAGTAACAAATATCAGATGTTTTAAGAAGAACAGGAAGAGAGGAGAGGGAAAGAGTAGTTATTCTGGTGGATTATAATTGCCAGTGTTTAAGCCTCAAAGACTATTTAATAGACCAGATGAAAAGAAAAAAATGGGAGGACAGGAAATATGTGCATATTTACCTTAGTAGGCAAGTAATTAAGTTTTTCTTTTATTGGCAAAAGCGTAAGAAAGCAAAAGGGCCCCTAACCAGTTTAGACCACTTTGATGATGGAAAAGAACAAAAACAAAAACAGGGTTTTGGTAGATGTGGAAAGAGTTAGGTGGGGGTGTATGATTAAGCACGATTAAGTCAATTGTGGTTTTAATTCTCCCTACTGAAGAACTGTAGCTAAAATGATGTAAAGGAAAGGATAAAAATTTCCAAGGAAAGTGGGCTGTGTTGCAAATGCTTCGTGTTTTTTTGATGGGTTTTTTTTTCTATTTTAGTTTTGTTTTTTACTACAGAATGAAATTTGGCTAAAGCAAGAAAGGTCATTGTTCGCAAAACAGGTAGACCAGGTAAATCTTTGGAACTCATTTAGAATTGGAGTAAAAAGAATAAATAGAAGAATAAATGCTGAAAAGGATGCAATAACTTGAAGTATAAATACTTGGAATTTGGAAACGAGGGTTTCTTTGCTGGAAGAATAAGAACTGTATTTGGGTTGCACAAAAATGGAACCTGTTTTCAACAGTCCTTGTCATATTTCCCTCACTGTTTGTATGGTGGCAACATTTGTTTACTATCAGTAAATAATGCCAAGACAATGAAACACAAATACACACACTCATGTATGCTTACACAAACACACCTACGTATAAAGTCAGCAGCAAAAGTTCTTTCTATTGTGCTTTTGTCTCCCTTTTCTGTCCATTACACTTTCACTCAGTTTTTGTCTGTTTTTCCCTTCTCAGTCTAAATTATATATATATATGTATATATATATATATATATATATATATATATATATAAATGGCGGTGCCCCAGCATGGCACCTTGGGTAAGTGTCTTCTACTATAGCCTCAGGCCGACCAAAGCCTTGTGAATGGAAACTGAAAGAAGCCTGTCACATATATGTATATATATATATATAATATATATATATATAATATATATATATATATATATATATATATATATATTATATATATATATATATATGTATGTGTGGTGTGTGTGTGTGTGGTGTGTGTGTGTGTGTGTATGTGTGTGTGTGCATGTTTGTGTATCTGTGTTTGTCCTCCAACATCGCTTGACAACCAATACTGGTGTGTTTACATCCCCGTAACTTAGTGGTTCGGCAAAGAGACTGATAGAATAAGTACTAGGCTTACAAAGAATAAGTCCTGGGGATAATTTGCTCAACTAAAGGCTCCAGCATAGCCACAGTCAAATGACTGAAACAAGTAAAGGAGTAAAAGAGTATATATATATATACCTACATAATATGTATGTATATATGTACACACAACAGGCTTGTTTCAGTTTCCATCCACTAAATTCATTCACAAGGCTTTGATTGACCCATGTGCAGCACAATAGGATTGCACTTGAAACCATGAGTTTGGGAAATAAACTTCTTAACCAGTCACACAAACGCACACACACACACACACTTAAACTTCTCCACCCTGCTCTCTTATTAATGCAGGATTCACTTTCTTAAGAGGACCAATATCCCAGTCTTTATCATCATCATCATCATCTTTTAAAGTCTGCCTTCCATGCTAGCATGGATGGGACAGTTTCACAAAAGCCATGCAGGCAGAAGCCTGCACCAGACTTCTGTGACTGTTTTGGCAGGATTTTTACAGCTGGATGCCCTTCCTAACACCAACCACTCAGCAGAGTGGACTTAGAGCTTATTACGCAGTGCAAGCCATTTCTCATCCCTGCCTTTGCAGTACTTGGGAGTGAACCCATTCTAGGCAAGCTGAAGATCACCTTCTGATGAGCCGAGTAACACCATGACATCTGCAAGTATCATCCAAACGATTGTATAAAGACCGATTGTGATACCACTTCCAAAAAGGTGGAACATGTTAATCCATTTCTTAAAGGTAATGAAAATGTAAAATGACATTGTTCATCCTTGCTGTGTTCTCAAATGATGAACAATAGGAGACTGGATCGGATGCTGGGACTGCAGATGCTGGCACAGTAATGCAAGCGGCTCCAGCATTTGATCCTCAGAAGGGGAGTGATTAGTAAAAAAAAGCCAAACTCATTATCTTCAATTTGGTCTTTATACCTATCCTCATCTTCATCATCGTCGTCATTTAACGTCCACCTTCCATGCTTGTAAATGCTGAGTAAGGAGTGAAAGTATATGATTGCAAATACCACCAATGAGAAAGGGGCTCCTCCAATGGATCTCTGGACAAATGTTATTCAACAGGGTGCGTAGCTCAGAGATAAGGGAGTCTCTACAAGTTGAGTGGCTATTTCTCCATATTGAGAGTTCAAAGCTTCAGTACTACAGACATGTAATTATAGTGTCACAGAAATGAATCACGAGACAGATTCTTGAAGCCAAACCAACTGGCACGAGACACAGAGGTTGGCCAAGAACAAGATGGCTGGATAATATCTATGGTCTCAGTTAGTCGCACTTGGGAATTTAGTTAGAAAGTCTAATGACAATTGCTTCTGATAAGATCCTATGGTGGAGGGGCCTAAGAACTCTACCCCCATGAGTCTTCTATGGATGGATGCATGATATATGAGTAATAATTTTATAGCCCCCAAATATTACAATGGCTTGCTCAAATAATGATGTTTAAATGTTAAAATTCCTTGGAGCTAGTCTGAGGATTTCTATCGCTTTATTCTTAAAAAAAAACCCCACAGAATTAATTTTTTTTTTACTTTGGTCAGTAAGCGTTACATCCAATTTGTTTTTATCTAGAAATCAAAGGAAATGACTACTATTGCCGTCAAACTTTGCTTTTGTCACTTGGACATCAATGTCTTGAAACTGACCTATTTTCCATTACATTTCAGACAGATTCAGTGCTGAGTTGATGAAGCAGAAATATCATTATAACAAATATTCTGCTCAATACCACAGATTTGCTTGTTAATTGTTTGACCTTAACCACTTGAGCTTGTCCCTTAGTGACTGACAATATGTGCATCTCTGATTAAGAGCAGAAGTAGTGGGGGAGCATCATAGCCATGTATTGAGAGCGATTCTCAACAATGTAACAAAAGTAGAGTTTGAAGGAAATTTTAGCTACTTCTACTTTCCAGGGGTAAGCAAACAGGAAATGACAGTTGCTACTCAAGGACAAAAACCATGTTACACAATGTTATTAACAATAGGTGATATAATAATTATGCTATCAAATATCACTTTACATTAAAAGGTTTAACAATTATTTCATTCTTAATTGTCTCCTAATATTTTATTCTCAACCAACAGCGTTTCGATATCACAATAACAAGTCATGTAGACAGAGTGTCAAAGGCTAAAATAGTAATTGAATAACTCAATATGTTTTGTATATAATTAATAGAGATTGCTGTTTGGTTAAGAAACTTGCCTTGCGACCCACATGCTTTCAGGTTCAGTCCCACTGTGCAGCACCTTGGGAAAGTGTCTTCTACTATGGCCCCAGGGTAATTAAAGCTTTGTGAGGGAATTTGGTTGATGGAAACTGTGTGGAAACCTATTGTGTGTGAGTGTGTATGTGTGTGTGTATGTGTGTACATGTGTGTGTTTGTGTGTGTATGTGCCTGTCTGTTTGTGTGTGTGTGTTTGTGTGTTCATGTGTACATGTGTGTGTGTGTGCCTGTCTTTATGTTTGTGTTTGAACCCACTCACTACTTGACATCTGGTATTAGTTTGTTTACATTCCCTTAACTTAGTGGATCAACAAAAAGTATTGACAGAATAAGTACCAGGCAGCAATTTTTTTTGATTAACCCTTTAAAAGGTAATGCCCCAGCATGGTCACAGTCCAATGAATGAAAGAAGTAAAAGACAAAAGATAAAAGAATGAACAGATGCAGGAGTGATTGTGTGGTAAGTAGCTTGCTTACCAACCACATGGTTCTGGGTTCAGTCCCACTGCATGGCACCTTGGGCAAGTGTCTCCTACTATAGCCTTGGACCAACCAAAGCCTTGTGAGTGGATTTGGTAGACGGAAACTGAAAGAAGCCCATTGTATATATATATATATTTTATTTTTATTTCCTGAGCGCCATACTAATACAATTGTTTGTTTGTTTTCCACCTGCCTTCGTCTTTTGTCTATTTTCATAAAGCTTCCCGTTATATAAATATGTGTGTGTGTGTGTGTCTGTGTTTGTCCCCGCAACATCGCTTAACAACCGATGCTGGTGTGTTTATGTCCATGTAACTTAGTGGTTCGGCAAAAGAGACCGATAGAAATAGTACTAGGCTTACAAAGAATAAGTCCTGGGATTGATTTGTTCGGCTAAAGGTGGTGCTCCAGCATGGCCACAGTCAAATGACTGAAACAAATAAAAGAATAAAAGAATAAGAGAATAAATTGGCAATGCTAAGGTCAGTTAGTTTCACAGACAGGAAAAGTGGGATAAACAGGAAGTGACCTGAGGACTTGGAGCCAGACAAGATTAATTAGTACACCTTTAATCTTCTCTTAAACCATCTTGGTGAGATTTAGCATTAGAATCTGATAAAAGAATGGATCTGATCCAGCTCTTGTATGATGGCAGGAGTGCAATACTCTACCCTAGTCAAAGGTGTGTGACTCCATTGCCATCACCAAATACCACAACCATCACCACCACCTAGTGGACTATCTTAATGCAAAATAACCTGATGAGGAGGAGGAGGAGGAAGAAGAGGAGGTGGAGGACATGGTGATGATGATGATGATGATGTTGATGACAGGAAGATGCTGAGGAGAATGAATGGACTTGGCTACAATATTCATCCAAGACCTTCATCTCTACATTGTCACTCATCACCACTACTACTGTTACTACTACTACTACTTACTATTACTGCAATGGTTACTACTACTACTACTACTGTTGCTGCTAGAACATAATCTGCAGCTGCCAATTAAGAATTTAAAAAAAAAATTAATCTGTTATCACTATCATTACCATTGAATTTCTTTTCGGAATATCTATCAAACTCATTAAAGTCTAACTTAATTAAACCATAATTAAACCTTGTATCCAATTACTTTCCAGGGAATACCTTCCCATATACTTTTTAAATGCTTATATATATATTTGTTCGTTTTCAGCTCCTTTCTAAGTAACTGTGAAAAAGAAAATGAAAAAGGAGGCAAAGAAGGATTGAAAAATGACAGAAAGAAAGAATGAAGAAAGAAAGAAAGAATGAAGAGAGAAAGAATGAAGAGAGAAAGAAAGAATGAAGAGAGAAAGAATGAAGAGAGAAAGAAGAAAGAAAGAAAGAGGACAAAGGACTAAAGGTCTTTGAGTTTTCTAACTCCAAAGAAAAAATAGTTTTAATTTAATTTCATATAAAATATAAAATTTTCTTTGTTCTGAGATTATACTTTGTAATGAGGCAGATGGCTCAGTAGTTAGAGCATCAGGCTCACAATCATAAGGTAGTGAGTTCAATCCCTGGACCAGGTTGTGTATTATGTTTTTGAGCAAGACACTTTATTTCACATTGCTCCAGTTCACTCAGCTGAAAAAAATGAATTGCGACATCTCTGGTGCCAAGCTGTATCGGCCCCTTTGCCTTTCCCTTGGATAACATTGGTGGCATGGAGAGGAGAGGCTCCTGCTCAAAGTGAGCCTTTACTCTTTACCCCATGTACATATAATGGCATAGAGAGGGAAAGCTGGTATGAATGTGTGACTGCTGGTCTTCCATAAACAACCTTGTCTGAAATTGTACCCTGGAGGGGAACTTTCTAGATGCAATCCCATGGTCATTTATAACTGAAGGGGCTTTTTATTGTATGTGTAAAATGAATTATATACACCCACTGGTACTCAACAGGTCATTTTTCCTACCAGATCAGTCATATACTAAATTTGGTTTTGCTCTTTGCTCTTTCCTTTCTCTACATCAATGATTTACTTGCTGTCATGTCCACCATGCCCACCTCACACAAATGACACCATCCCTTAGTCCTTCCTTAAACCTTACAACATCTACATTCCCAAACCATACAACATCTACTCACAACTACATGCCAGACCAGGTATGAGACATTTTGGTGCAACCTCTTTTGGTGTTGCAAATTTTGTGCCACTGAGTCGATGCTGACTTACTTGACATCAGACATCTTAATGCTTTTCTCTCTCTCAGTTTATGTGTGTGAGTGTATATCTCTTTTTATATATGAAGAGAGGAAAAATATTTGTCAACCATGTTCAATTAACAAATAATAATATTTCTCTCTCTCACCCCTCTTTTCTCCTTCTCGCCCTCACTCTTTTTGTCTTTCACCCTCTCTCTGTTCTCTCACGCTCTTCTTTCTCCCTCTCACTCTTTCCTTCTCTCTCTCACTCTTGCTTTATTCTCTCACTGTCTCTGTCAGCAAGCATATATTTCTGCACATGTGTGTGTGTATGTATTTGCATCCAATGCAAAAAGTCTTGTCACGCAAACAGTCTCAATGTCCAGTCAGCCATGCCAAATTGCCAGTGTCCAAACAATCACACCCCATCGTCTCTTCCTATGTCATACCTGCAAAGATTCCATAAACAGAGACATTATAAGCAACCTCCAATGAAGATATGTCAATCTTGTCTCTTTCAACAGTTTGTTGTTTGTTCCTTCTCGAGCCATGCCTGGCTCATAAGGGCCGGTTTCCCGGTTTCTTGGCGTATAGGTTCCCCACCTGTACGGGATGCCAGTCTGTCACAGATGAGCTGCAAGATGCAGGAGGAAAGAGTGAGAGAAAGTTGTGGCAAAAGAGTCAGCAGAAGTTCGCCATTACCTTCTGTCGGAGCCGCGTGGAGCTTAGGTGTTTTCACTCATAAACACACACATCACCCGGTCTGAGATTCGAACGTGCAATCCCTCGACCGCGAGTCTGCTGCTCTAACCACTAGGCCATGTGCCTCCACCTCTTTCAACAGTAAGAATACACAAATGCTACACACATCAAGACAACATCATCATATCACACAACCTAAATACGAGCCACATGTGACTAAAGCCATCACAATTGCTCCAGTATTAGATCTAAGAATCATAATGACTCTCTTTTGGCAAAAGCATATCCTTGACATAGGACAGACTGCATCCCAATAACTGACTTTTCTCTTCAGAGCCAGATGTTTCAGTCTCCAACAGTAATGAAATGCAACAAAGCTTAGGTGAGGCTTGCAATGGAGTGTTTACATTGTTAGTTCACTCACAGCGGGGTTTTGTTTTATTTAAATCTATCTCAGTTCTAATTTAATTTGTGTGTGCATGAGTGTGTGTGTATGTGTGCATGTCACCATCATTAATGTCACTTTTCCATGCTTGCATGTATATGTACACACACACACACACACATAACTACACACTGTGTTTTATGTCAAAATATGTACTATGTATATATATATGTATATATATATATATATAATATATATATATATATATACATATACTTTTACTCTTTTACTTTTTCAGTCATTTGACTGCGACCATGCTGGAGTACCGCCTTTAGTCGAGCAAATCGACCCCAGGACTTATTCTTTGTAAGCCTAGTACTTATTCTATTAGTTGCTTTTGCCAAACTGCTAAGTTACAGGGATGTAAGCACACCAGCATCGGTTGTCACACAATGTTCTGGGGACAAACACAGACACACAAACATATACACACACACATATATATATATATATAAATATACACGACGGACTCCTTTCAGTTTCCGTCAACCCAATCCACTCACATGACTTTGGTTGGCCCGAGGCTATAGTGGAAGACACTTGCCCAAGGTGCCACGCAGTGGGAATGAACCCAGAACCATGTGGTTAGTAAGCAAGCTACTTGCCACACAGCCACTCCTAATATATATATATATTTCATATTTTACCCTTACATTTCCACGTGTATTTTATATTTTCTTTTTGTAACATATTTCTACTATATATATATATATATATATATATATATATATATAAAGTGCCTTATGTTTTAATGATTTCTTATCCCTTTCTTAGCTTCTACAGAAGTTGTTGTTGAAACTCGATGTGTGTCAATGAACACTTTGACTTATGTAGAACATTATAACAAATACAGGGATTTACTGATGCGAAATGGTATGGCACAGAGGAAGAAGGCAAAGCAAAAAGCTAAGTGGGTGATGATGATGGTGGTGGTGGCGAGGAGGATGATAATGATGAGGACAACAACAACAGCAACAATGATGGAGACAAAGTCAAAGATAACAAGGAGTGGGGGGAGGAGGAAGATTCAGAAAGTAAAGTAGGTGAAAGAAGAAAACAAAATTAAATGAAAAGAAATAAGAATAAAAATCTCAAAGACAACAGAAAGCTCCAAGGAAAATCTATATTCTATGTTAAATGAAAATTCAGAAAGTAATAACAGATTGGGTGTCCATTTGCTTAGATTTTTGGAATCTGAAATCCAATGTATACTGCAAGTACATCTAAAAAGATGAGACTGAAAAGAAGAAAGAAGAAGGAAGCAATTCTGCCGCCCATCAGTTAGTTGTACATATGGACGAATCTCATATGTAGGTCAGTGCCAATGGGAAGATGACTGCATTTTCTTGTTAAGGTAGTTTTTGTTTCTTCATTTTTATTTTACTCTCTCATCTTTATTTTTGCCTCCTTCCAACTTCTTAACGCATTTCTAAATGAACCAACACCACCACCACCACCACCATTGCCCAACCATTTTCACTAAATTTTGGTAGCCGTTTTACCTTATTCGGTGTACAAAGCCTATTTGAAGCCTGTCGTTATTATTGCTAGAGGTTAGAGTATTCAACCCACAATTGTAAGGTCGTGAGTTCAATTTCCAGTGGTGCATTGTATCCTTGAGCAAGGCACTTTATTTTATGTTGTTCCAGTTCACTCATCTGGCAAAAATGTGTAGTGCCTGTATTTCAAAGGGCCAGCCTGAGAACTACATCTAGGGTCTTCGTGTCTGTGGAGTGCTCAGCCACTTGCACATTAATTTCCTGGCCAAGCTGTTCTATCGATCAAATCAACTGGAGCCCTCATCAATATAACTGGTTGTTGTTGTTGTTATTATTATCATTATCATCATCATCAACATCATCAATATTATTATTATTATATTATTATTATTATTATTATTATTATTATTTTTTTTTTTAAGGCAGCGAGCTGGCAGAATCGTTAGCACACTAGGTGAAATACTCAGTGGTATTTCATCTGCCACTATGTTCTGAGTTCAATTTCCACCAAGGTCGACTTTGCTTTTCATTCTTTCAGGATTGATTAAATAAGTACCAGTTATGCACTAGGGTTGATGTAATCGACTTACCTCCCACTCCCCACAAATTTCAGGCCTTATGCCTATAATAGAAAGGATTATTATTATTATTATCATTATTTAGGCGGTGAGATGGCGGAATTGTTAACACACTGGCCAAAGTGCTTAGTGGCATTTCATCACACCTTGTTCTTAGTTCAGATTTCATCCAAGATGATTTTGCCTTTCATCTCCTTGGAGGTGGGGTCAATAAAATAAGTACCAGTTGAGCACTGGGATCAATGTAATTGACTAGCCCCTTCCCCCCAAATTTCAGGCCTGAAAAGAAAAAGGTCATTGGTGCTGCCCTTCTTCCTCTGAACTAACATATATGAGTTTAAGTTTTTGTCTAAAGTAGGATGATTGAGAGATGCCAAACATTTAAATGTAGACTAGTGCTGGGTTAATTATACTTATAACTAGGTACATTTGGGTACGGGGATGACCTCCAGGAAGTAACTGAGAGACATAGTCCAAACTTTAAAACTTTACCTGTTAGAAGGCACTGGATTTGTATGAGTTACAAAAGAACAACAACCTCTGTAACAGAGAACCAATGAGAGAATCAAATTTGTGAAAAATAGCAGCCAAATCCCTCTCAAATCCCACTATACTATCTTAAATAAGAAAGGATACACTGATCAGTGTAATTTCTGATATATGAAAAAAATGAGGATGGTTACAATTGGAATGAATTTTATCATTGGTCGACTAAATCAGGGATGATTTAGAAATAAATAGCAATAAAAGCAACCTCTTTAGAAATAGCAACCAAATCTACTACAATTTATATCTTACTCTCTTTCATACATGGAAAGTTTGGAATGTCTTTGATCATAGGCTTGCTTAATCAATAGTGGCCGAAGGCTAAACAGTAACAAGCTGGCAAAATTGTTAGCATGCTGGACAAAATGCTGCTAAGTATTTTGTCTGTCTTTATGTTCTGAATTCAAATTCTGTCAAGGTCAACGTTGCTCTTCATCCTTTTGGGGGTCAATAAAATATGCACCGGTTGAGCACTGGGTCAGTATAATCAACTAGCCCCTCCCCTAAAATTTCAGGCCTTGTGCCTATAGTAGAAAGGATATCTTGTATTTAGGGGACGTGTACCTAAAATTCTCTCACTTTATAGAATATTTATTATTTTAGTGACCATTGTAAAAGGAAAAAAGTTTCAAATCACATGAAACACAAAAACAGACAACAAAAACAAACAAAAAAAAACCAGTTTTACATTACCCACGAGATTAGGAGACATTGATGCTTACCTGGAAAGAAGAAAAGAAAAGAAAAATTATAAATCATACTGATTAAAAGTTATTATATTTACAAAGAAACCACAGGTAAAAGTTACAACATTGAAGACAAACTGAAAAAACATCATTACAAACTACACAAGGCTATGATTCATTGATGAGATCAACATAAAATTAAAACTAATCAGAAGTTGTCTCCTATATTTGTCAAAAATGTATACATTATAAGTCAATGAGTAGTATTCTTTCTTTCTCACTGCATTTTTATTTATTTATTCTATAATGATAGAGAATTTATCTAGAGATCTCATCTTCATACATACATTTATTAACCTAAATGCCAACACAATGAGTACTCACTATTTGCCTAAATGTTTTATCTAGTGCCATTGAGAGAGCATAAGTCTACTACTGCCAACTTTATGCCTATTGCACATTACACCTGCAGCAAGGGCTAATGCAATAGAGCGGGGACAGACACATCCTTAGTCATGGCAGATAGCACTTGGAAAAACCACCAGCTCATTTACTATTACATCTCCAAAAGAGCCCATCCTTGATAAACTATGGTATAAAAGACGTATTAGAGTATCTTCATAAAACTCTCTACCAAACTGCATAATGGCACAGAAACATCAACACCTTCCAGATGCCCCTATAAACTAGTATGGAGGCCGCTCTTATACATACATACCCAACAGTTTTCTCTGCCACTAATACCTAAGTCCTCAATGATCTAGGAATGATACTTGAGGGAATTCTACTCTGCATACCAGGCTGTCCTCTTCAGAATAGAACAGATATGAACCCTGAACCTACAGGGCTTTTAGTGTTACTATGAGTCCCATGAAAACTAACAACTCTTTCTGGTGTCAATCTTAACATGTTGACCTTTGACTATTTTAAATAATTGCTGACACAAAGTGAAGGAACCCTTAAGCCCAAATCAATATAGAATAAGGAAGACTATTTTAGAAGTTTCTGCTGTTTATTGCAGAAAGCAAACCCACACAGTCTGGTTTCTAAAAATATGGCTTTCTTTCTACATTTTCCCCTGATAATGCATCAATTCAATTCATTTACAATATCAGTTTGCTTGCATAAACAGAGTGCTCTGTTAGGAGTTAGGTTTGTAATTTCTGGATGTATATGTTAGGTACATGACAAAGAGGACAGTTTGAACAACTAAGCAATATTAGCACTGAGAAGATATCTGCATGTATATATTCTTTTATTTGTTTCAGTCATTTGACTGTAGCCACACTGGAGCACCGCCTTTACATTTATATACATACATGCATATATGTAAATATATATATATATATATATATACATGGTTATGCAAACACGCACACATGCATGCATGAACACGTACATAGACATAGCCTTGTCACACTTTGTGCTGTGTTGATTCAGGCTAAGGATTACATTTATGGATACAAGTTTCTGTGGAGTATTCAGCCATTTGACTATAATAATAGGTAGTTTCCATTGATGTAATAACTGAAACACTCATCATCACCACCAAAACCACCATCACCACCACCATCACCACCACCACCACTATCACTGCCACCATTGCTGCCACCACCACTACCACCACCACCAGCCTCATCATTTAGTACAATACCAGCTAACGGATGTCTATGCTACACTCATTAGGAAACAATCCAGTTGTTATCCACAGTACAAAGTTAGTGTTAGCTTAACACATTTCTATACCTGTAATACTAACTTTAAAAGCATAGAATGAAATAATCTTTAAACTAAAGAATAGAAAAGCAAATATTGACAGAGCACCCGTCTCCACCATTTACCAATATAAACAAAACAGCTATAAACTCCACCATCCCACTTAGCCTTTCAGTCTTATGATACCTCCTACTGCAGTAAATCTATATCATTGATTAACAGATGTTTACATTGCTCTAGTCAGAAAGTTAAGTAAGTCTTATGATCTCTAATTACTCAGCTACTTTTCAATTAACCGATTCCAGGGAGAAAAAATGCTTTCTTCCCCTTTAACAGATGTTACAGTAAACTATAATGATAAGCAACCTACTTGAAATCCAGTGCAATTAAATACACGGGGGGGGGGGGGGAATAATATACATACATATATATATATATATAATATATATATATATATATATATAAATATATATATATATATATATATATATATATATATATACATACAGAGAGGATTAAAATGGGTGTCAGCCTTAATGTTTATCAAGGGACCTTCATTGTTAAAAAAAAAAATGAAAAGAAACAACACAGTTGTCCATTGCTATAAGCAGTAGGTATAGTTCCGTATGTATGTTTGTGTATATGAAGTAAGTTGCAGTAAGTTGTCTAAAGCATATC
>NC_043004.1:70301056-70308556 GCF_006345805.1 Octopus sinensis
TTCCAGGTCATCTCCCCAGACAGCCACCCCACAGCTACAAAGGGGAGCTGAAAAGTTCCTGGCTTTAAGGCCCGGTTGGAGCTCTTTCACAGGGTTTAGAAAAACTAAAGGACCACTGCAATAAATGAATCTGAGACGGGAATACGTTAAGTAAAATCATAATTAACTGATCTTCCTACATTTTCTTTTACCCAAAGCCATGAACTTTTCAGCACTCTCTTGAATGCTACCTACCATGCTCACAACAGAAGTCACTGAGAATTCTTGATATTGTAAGGCCACCGGTCAGTTACCCCTACCCAAACAATGCCGCAGACACAGTAGTCCAGAAGGTTCTAATCAGAAGAACAGGCTGCCATCAATACATATACATATATATAGTGAGAGGTGGTACCATGTGCACCAGCTTGGCTACAGTCCAAAGACTGCAATCAGTAAAATAAGGATTTCAGTTATTTATAATAATAAGGATTTCACATACATAACCTAGCAACTGTTTACAGGGCTTATTTCATGATCCCAGGGACACAATCTTACTCTGCAGTGACCTGGGTAAGCTTCCTTTCCCATAACCAAAGATGTAGCAAAGTCATGTAAGAAAATTTATGTAGAGGAGAAATGTGTGGAAAACTTGGATAAGGCATACATAGTGTCATGTTGACTCTGTATGTGGAGTACTCAGTCACTTGAAATGTTATACAATGAATTGGTACTTCAATAATAAAATGAAACTAGATGATAAATATATTGATATCCAAGCAAGAGTCAATCTTCACCACACACACACACGCATAACTATATTGGCTTCAAATTTTTGGCACAAAGCCAGTAGTTTCAGGGGAGGGTAAAGTTGATTATATCGACCCCAGTGCACAACTAGTACTTATTTTATTGACCCCGAGAGGATGAAAGGCAAAGTCAACTTCAGTAGATTTTGAACTCAGAACTTAAGGACAGACAAAATGCCACAAAGCATTTTGCCTGGCATGCTAACAGTTCTGCCCGCTTGCTGCCTTCGCACCATATCTATTCATTCCTGTTCACTCACCAAGAAGCAATAAAGTCCATTTCCGTCATTTTGATGTTGACGGTTTTTTCAGAATTCTCTGCACAAAATGCTTTTGGACAGTGAGTAAGGCAGTTGGCATAGTTCCCCCTTACCAGACTGCCTCTCTGGGCCTCCATACCAAATACCAAGTTGGTACAAAAGTGCAATGAATATGGTCAATGATGCAACTGCCCTGCAGTAGCAGCTTACTTGCTGGTTGACACCCAACTGTTGTTTGACAGTACAGATCTTCCGTCTGACTACAATAATTTTCAAGCTGTTGGTCCAGGACTCCTTGCCTTGTCAGAAATCTAACGTCCAGCTGCCAACATCTTCACCATATCCCTGGTGTGGGATGCTAAAAGGTCACAAGCATTTGCCAAAGGTGCTATCCCAGGAAGGACAGAAGGAACAACTACTCTTCCTTTTACAGCCTTCCCTAATGTGGGTACCATATTGTACCAATAAAGGTAGAGTGTTATTTAATAAACTGAATGGCTCACAAATGCCAGTACTCCAAATTTAACATCTCTGATCTTTCAGCTGATAAGCTAAGTCTGTAGCTTTTTAAATCATTGAATGTTTGTATGTTTTCACATGCTATATGAAAGTATGCCACAAAAATGCATATCTTTTAAAAATGTAATGCAAATATTAGTTTATATGATTGTGTGGTAAGAAATCTGCTTCCCAACCACAGGATGTCAAGTTCAGTTTCAAGTTCCAGATTGACCAAAGCCTTGGGAGTGGATTTGGTAAGATGCAAACTTTTGATTATATATATATATATATATATAATCAAAATAAGCAACAAGGATATCCAGAGGTAATGCAGTATGATTGTTTCAAGCAGCAATGCAATCATTCTAAGCTGAAGTGAAGACAGCATGTTCTGTGTCTATCTCCTTAACTTCTTGGAGGTTTTAGGTAAAATTATACTAATGTGTCCATCTGTTTTAATTTAATTTAATTCTATGTCTTTATGCAGCTGAGGATTGCTCTACATTTAAATTGATGTAGTGATTGCATTGTTCAATTAAATGAAGTTGCTTGAAATGGTCATACTGCATTACCTCTGGATATCCTTGTTGCTTATTTTGATTTTAATCACATTATTTTGAAATTGTATGGATAATACCATACTAAATCCTGGTGCCTCAACTTAGGTATCTAATTCATCTGAATCTCTCTCTCTCTCTCTCTCTCTCTCTATATATATATATATATATATATATATATATATATACACATAAATATACATAGATATATTATTTTTCTCCACCTTGTTTTGCACCTATGTACTCGTATGTGCGTGTGCGTGTGTGTGTGTGTTACTCTCTCCTTGACTTGACATCATGTGACAGTCGTAAGAGAATACAATCAGAATTCTTTGTTTTCATAATCTGCTGCGAAAAACATGTCTGGCCATGGTGGAGATATTACCTTGCTTGGAAATTGGTCATGGAATGGATACAGGAAGGGCATCTGGCTGTAGAAAATTCCACCTCTGCCCAGTCCATGTCAGCATGGAAAAGTGGACGTTAAAACAATGATGATGATGATGACAAAGACAACGATGACAATGATAATGATGATGATGATCATGATGATCATGAAATCGGTATGAAACAAATAGTCAAAGAGTGGACAGTTTACAGCTAGTGACTGGATACTGCATTGTGTCTGTGACTAAGAATCAACTCCCAAATGACCCAGACAAAGCAACTATAAAGAACCACCTTTGGCTCACTTGCAAACTGTCTGGCTTGTAGGGCCTCTCTTATTATAAAGTAATGACTGCACTATAAAATCAATACTGAGCAGAGAGCTAGCCTTAGCTTGCTGTAGTGAGTTCAGTCCCTTTAGAATATGCAGTATGGCAGTGTTTCTCAACCGGGGTTCCCTGGAAGCCTAGGGTTCCACAAAAGGTTCCTAGGATTTCCGCAAGAAAGTATGAGATGAGCTAATGCTAATTTCATGACCGTAATATTACTATACATGCACAACGTATTATTGGTTATTGTAATATTGTAATATAGACATCATCATATCTAACCGATTATGTTATCAAAAAATATAACCATATATATACATATACAAGTGTGTGTGTGTGTGTGTGTGTGTGTGTGTGCGATATTTACCATGTGAACTATGATGAAAAAATATGAGAAAGATATGGTATATAATTTTTTTTGTGCAAGGGTTCCTTGAGACATGTAATTTCAGTTCTATATTTAAGAGATGAGGAATTATGTACATTATTTACATTTAACAGATATTTGTCCTCATCTTGTTTGTTGCTAACACAATGTTTCAGCTGATATTCCCTCCAGCCTTCTTCAGGTGTCCTGGGGAAATTTCTAACCTGGGTTCTCATTCCTAAGGTATTTTTCAATAATAATAATAATAATAATAATAATAAAAGTAATAATAATAATAATAACAATAATAATGATGATGATGATGATGATGATGATGATGATGATGATGATGATGATAATAATAATAATAATAATAATAATAACAACAACATTGAAAAATACCTTAGGAATGAGAAATCAGGTTCGAAATTTCCCCAAGACACCTGATGAAGGCTGGAGGGTATATCAGCCAAAATGTTGTGTTAACAACAAACAAGACGAGGACAAATATCTGTCAAATGTAAATAATGTAAATAATGGACATGTAATTTATTTTAAGGGTTACGCAATGGTAAAAAGGTTGAGAAACACTGCAGTATGGACAGTGATGACCTATCCTATCCAGATGGTTCTCATCCTATTGTATCTTGTTGCCCCACTTTCACCAAACGGTGATTTACACAAATACTCCCTTTCCATATTCTGCAAAATAATTAAATATGTAAATATGTATAGGTGCAGGAGTGGCTGTGTGGTAAGTAGCTTGCTAACCAACCACATGGTTCCAGGTTCAGTCCCACTGCGTGGCATCTTCGGCAAGTGTCTTCTGCTATAGCCTCGGGCCGACCAAAGCCTTGTAAGTGGATTTGGTAGTCGGAAACTGAAAGAAGCCTGTCGTATATATGTATATATATATAAGTGTGCGCGTATATGTTTGTGTGTCTGTGTTTGTCCCCTAAACATTGCTTGACAACTGATGCTGGTGTGTTTACGTCCCCATCACTTAGCGGTTCGGCAAAACAGACCAATAGAATAAGTACTGGGCTTACAAAGAATAAGTCCCGGGGTCGATTTGCTCGACTAAAGGTGGTGCTCCAGCATGGCCGCAGTCAAATGACTGAAAACAAGTAAAAGAGAAATGCAAATAAAAACAGCTGATTATTTTAATTAAACAAAAGCTAATTGTGTGCATTACATTTGACATAGTAATCTGAATGCTAAAGGGTTAAGTACTCTGCAGAAAGTTGAAATCCTAAGTAGGGTCTCTGAGACTTTATAAGGGATAAGGTTTACTAGCTAATAAAAAAACATATACATACATGTGCACACAAACAGATATCATATGTACCTTTAACTGTTTGGACAGTATGCATTTATTTATGCATATGTAATACGTGCAGGTGTGACTATTTGTGTGATTAAGGGGCTTGCTTCCCAATGATGTGGTCTTGGCTCTGTGCAGAACCTTGTGCAATTATCTTCTACTATAGCCCAGGGCTGATCAAAGCCTTGTGAGTGGGTTTGGTTGAAAGAAACTGAAAGAAGCCCATCATGCGTGTGCATGTATGTGTGTATATGCATGAACATGCACCTGCATGTGTACCCTTGTCTGGACATCACATGATTGTAATAAAGGGACATTACCATCATACAAACAATGTTGTTCATTTCCAGTCTTCCATGTGGAACATCCCTGGTCGTTTGTAAATATCAACTTGCTTGGAAACAGGAAGGGCATCCAGCAGTAGAAAATCTGCCTCAACAAATTCCATCTGGCCCAGGCAAGCTTGGGAAAAGGGGATGTTGACTAATGATCACGTAGTAAAAATAAATTATGAAGAACACTAACGAATACCATTTAAAATATAAGATGAACTGCATGTATAATTTAAAGGACCAATCTTGTCACACACTGTATTGCACCAATTCATCCTCAGGAGAATATTAAGGGTCACCTGCTTTTGTCTACTTAATTACTCAAATGATTACGCCATAATACAGGATGGGATTGTACTGTAATTCAAAGGGCCAGCCTTGCCAAATACATTCACACACAGTGTCATGCTCTGGATTACTTCAATATTTATAAATTAATAAGTGAAAGAAACAATGTGGATGTCTACTAGATGGACTATACCTGGGGTTTCAAAGAGACAGACTCGCATCACAGTATAAGACTGATTACAGCTGAAGATTATGTGGAATGGCCACATTAAGGCTTGTGGTTATGAGGTGGATCATGATAGCAACAGTGGATGGTATAAGGTCAGATTAACCAATCAACAGGTAGAGAAACAGGGGAGTGAGATGATTGGGTGCAGCTGTTTGGATGCTGACGATTTGGCATGGCTGACTGGACATTCAAACTGTGTTGGCAATAATACTTTTGGGCACTGGATGCAAGCACACATGTGTGCACACAGAAATATATATATATATATATATATATATATATATATACAGAGAGAGAGAGAGAGAGAGAGAGAGAGAGGAGAGAGAGATAGAGAGAGTTAGACAGACAGACAGACAGATAGACATTGCACCTATTTGTTGAGTGCAATTGACATGAACACTTTCCTTCTCATATGCATAAGAGAAATATGGTCACACACATAAACAGATGGATAGATAGATAGAAAGCTAGAAGATAGATAGATAGATAGATAGATAGAGAGAGAGAGAGAGAGAGAGAGAGAGAGAGAGAGAGAGAGAGAGAGAGAGATTAAAATGTCTCATATCAAATAAGTCAGTGTGAAATCAGCAATATCAATTTGTGCCAAAACAGCAGTGCCAGAACATCTCCTACCCATGAAATGGAGGTCAATGAGTTTAGGGTTCACCTCTCTTTCCTGGGGTGAAGTGAGGAATAGAGGAATAAACAGCTAATCGGGTTACTGACTCACTAAAGAATAAACTTAGAAAGGGAAATGGAAAAAGGTGAAAGGAACAGAGAGGAAATGTGGAGGTGAGAAATTTACACAGACAAGAACAGGTTTACGTATGATGTTGGCATTAGGAAGGGCATCCAGCTGTAGAGACTCTGCCAGATCAGACTGGAGCCTGGTGCAGCCCCTGGCTTCCCAGACCCCGGACGTTAAACGATGATGATGATGATGTTTCTGTTACATTGTGCCATTGCATGCGCACTTGCTACAGAATTTGTGTGTGTATACTTGCCTGATTTTAACATATTTATAAGGAAACGGTGTACAAAACAGCTATTTAAATGCATAAATAATGCCAAAATTAAATATTGTTCTCTCCTGCATCAAATTATTTAGAAAAATAAACTTATCATTAATAGAATCATTGCCATTTTGAGATTTTAGCATTCAAACTGACCATGTCTGGCTGAAATATTTTACCTGTTTTATGTTCAAACTAGCTAGATCTGACTTCTTGCACCTACCCTACAATGTCGCTCCTAAAAATATACAATCATGTCATTGAAATATGGAACCTATGTGATAATGCATAATTAATTCAAAATAATGTGAATAAATAAACATTACATTTAACAGAGTAATCTCAGTGTCAAATGGTTAAGGAATGGACATCCTATGCAGTTGCCCAAGGGCTCCACAAATTTAGGGGTCCAGTGCTAAACTATATATACTGTGGCTGTGAGTGTAGTGGACCTAATGCATTGCTTTAACTGGAAGTTTATAATGCTGCGAAGACAAACCTGAACAAAATTGGAAATTTAACAAAGGAATACAAAAGAAAAACGATTTCCTGCAACAGTATTTTGCTCAGATCTACTCATTCATCACTGTTTAACGTCCGTTTTCCATGCTAGCATGGTTTGGTCGGTTCGACTGGGGTCTGGGAAGCAAGGAGGCTGCACCAGGCTCCAGTCTGATCTGGCAGTGTTTCTACAGCTGGATGCCCTTCCTAGCACCAACCACTCCATGAGTGTAGTCACTCTGTGACTACACTCACAAGTAAAAAAGAGAGAAAAATATATTACAAAGGAGTGAAAAACACCAAAAAAATTTCTCCATTGTAATGCAAGGTGTAAATTATTTCTTGGTAGCAAATTTCTAAACATGAAGCAAAAAAAGGAAAAAACTCCTCCTTTGTGTGCATCTCAAAGAATAAGAATTGTCACACACACACACACAAAATATACACATATACAGGCAAAATGTGGGACCAAATCTGTCTAAGAAGGCAGTAACTCCCGATAAGAACCAACTCAGGCCATATATGAAGACCATTATTGAAACTATATGCACATCCCAACAATTCTATCAAATAAACAAAACCCTTTCACCCTTCATGCTTGGTGCATTCACTACTTTCTATTTA
>NC_043004.1:70313556-70343556 GCF_006345805.1 Octopus sinensis
TCATGGTGGAACATAATTCCTCTAGGATTTGCCAATTCTGGCCCTTTTTCTTTGATTACTTGCTCCAGTTTTATTAGTTGTTGACAGTAAACATTTGAAATGATTGTTTGGTTTTTTAGAAGCAGCTCAAAATACACAACACCTTTGTAATCCCACCAAATTGACAGCATGACTTTTTTTTATGCAATTCAGCTTCTGTTAAGTGAATCTCTTTCAATCTATGCGGAACCCAAATATCAAGCTTCTTAATGAGTCCAAGACATTTTAAGTGATTCTCAATTGTTGTGTGTGATACATTTAACCTCTCTGCAATCTCTCACACAGTTATATCAGATTCAATGATGGCTCTGATTCAGTCATCATCAATTTCAGTAGATCGACCAGAATGTTGGTCATCTTTGAGTGAAAAATCTCCAAAACGGAATTCTTAGAACCATTTCTGACATGTGCATTCCCTTAAGCAATCAATACCATAAACTTCACACATCTTTTTGTGAGCCTCAGCAATTTTCTTGCCTTTATGGAAATAAAAAAGCAAAATATGTCGAAAATGTTCGTCTTTGCACTCCATGTTTACACCTGAGCTAACAGGTGTGAACAAAATTACACGCAATTTGCTTCTAAAGCAAGGTAAAAGTAACGACTATCAAATGTCAAAAGGAAAAAAATCATAACATTTACAAAAGTCATACAAAAAAATTGTAACTATCTATTTGTGAAAAATGAAATTACCTTCCTGCCAACCCAATAAAGTATATATTTATGTGAATGTATCTTTGTGTTTGTGTTTGTACACCCAACCATCACTTGACAATCGATGTTGGTGTTTTTATATCCCCATAACTTAGCAGTTCAGTAAAGAGATCAATTGAATAAGTCCTAGGCTTACAAACAATAAGTCCTCGGGTCAATTTCTTTGACTAAAAAATCCTTCAAGGCAGTGCTCCAGCATGGCCGCAATCAAATGACTAATACAAGTAACAGAATAAAAGAATATATATATATTTTATATATATATATATTTTTTTTTATATATATATATATTTTTTATATATATATATAACTGGCACCTCATATCTTGTTATTTGAATTTCACAATCAAGACCATCAGATTGAAGATCATCATCATCACTATTAGACATCCTATTTTTCCATGCTGGTATGGGTTGGATAGTTTGACAAGAACAGATGAGCCAGAAGGCTGCACTAGGTTCTATACCTGTCCACTTTGGCATGGTTCCTACAGCTGGATGCCCTTCCTACCATCAACCTCTTTTCAGAACAGACTGTGCAGGATATATATATATATATATCAGTGGTGACTCTGGCACTCGGACTGTTCAGGTTTAGCCCGAGTATAAATTTAGTAAAGTGAACGTGTATTTGCAAGCTGATTTAATTTCTGCCAACACTGACTTCAAGTATGTAATTTCAACGAATAACTCAGGCTCCTTTCATTGAGCCTGGTCGCAGTTCATTTATTTTCATTCAGCATCTGGTGGTCATCTTAGAGGTGCCCTGTGTCAAAAAATATCATTCATAGCGATATTATTCTATCGGTCCCTTATGCCGAACCGCTAAGTTACAAGTACGTAAACACACCACCATCGGTTGTTAAGCAATGTTGGGGGGACAAACACAGACACACAAACATATACATACACATACATAGATACATACATACATATACATACACATACATAGATACATACATACATATATATATATATATATATATATATGACAGGCTTCTTATGACCAGAGCGGGTGCTGGTATGCCTGGGTGACGGCTGGTTTTCCATAAACAACCTTGCCCAGGCTTGTGATTCAGAGAGGAACTTTCTAGGTGCAATCCCATGGTCATTCAAGAAATTTATTTCTTAACCACTTGGTTTAGTGTTTGTACCATCCACACAGCTCTGTGGAATGATGTTTTCTACTATGGTTTCAGGCTGATGAAAGTTTTGTACATGGAATTGATGGTCTGTAACTGTGAGAAGTCTGTGTGAAAATGTGTGTATGCATATGTGTTTGAATATGCGTGTACGTGCATGTATGAATGTGTGTGTGTGTGTGTGTGTGTGTGTGTGCGTACACGTTCCTCCTGTCTTGGTACTGTTTGTGCTCTGCCTGAAAACAGGGTCATTGTTTACAATCTGCAATGAAAACTTTTCTGGCTATTGAGCAGTCCATCATTCAGAAGATTAAGGGAAATATCACCTTGACAGCAAGAACATCTAGTCACAGAAAATCTACCTTAATAAATTTTGCCTGACCCATGCTTGTATAGAAATGTGGCCCTTAAAATAACAACGATGTTGATGATGTATAGTTGCAACCTTAAGTTTTCCACAAGGAGGGTGATAATAGATAATGCAAAAGCATAAAGAAGGGCAAGCTGAAACCCAGATTTCCTAATCCTGATAATACACATAAGATGTAGGTGGATTTGAAGGAAGAACTCATGTTCCCAAGTTATATCACTATAACAAAGCAGCATCTTAAACCTATGGAATGGTGTGATCTTGTAAAAGAAGCCATTGTGGAGAGGGACCATGAGAGGACTCATGAAAGGAAGTGCCTATGATATTGAGGACTTAATCTTGTGAGGGACGAAAATGGAAGTGCACAATGCTTCCAGCAGAGATGGGATGTCATGGAATTATAGCTAGATCCACAATGTTCTACCAGGGTGGCAATGGACTAAGAAAAGATAACAGAGAAAGAAGTAAGGAGAAAATGCTTTGTCATGGATAGGGCAGAGGCATGGAAGAGAAGGACCAATACTAGGGCCACAGAACAAATCCTCAGTGAGTCATCACCATCATCATCAATTCATTGATGGTTTATTGAGGCAGATTTTCTATAGCTGGATGCCCTTCCTGTCACCAACCCTCACCAGTTACCAAGCAAGGTAATATTTTGCCAATGGCCAGCGATGTTTTCACAGGATATTAGAAATGCATGACACTGCTTGTATGACAGTGACACTCATTCACAACAATCATTCAATGTCTAAACAAGGGAACACACACACACACACACAGACGACAGGTTATAGGAGACACTTGTCCAAAATGCCATGCTTAAAGACTGAACCTGAAATCATGTGGTTGGAAAGCAGACTACTTAGCTACATAGCCATACTCACACCTCCTGATTATTAGCAAAACAAGATAGTCATTGTGTGGTTCAGCTGTGTCAAGTTGGCTGTGGTAACTGCAAGTGTAATAGAAGAAAACAAAAACGTGCAACAGTGTGGGCCCACAAAATCTGAATATTCTTTGGTAATCAATGTTACACAACAGCAAAACAGCAACACAACAGCATGACAGCCACACAACAGCAACACAACAGCACCACAACAGGAATGATGCTGCTGAATTGTGCTGAAATCTTTGTGATTTACAGTACAAATTAAAGCAGCTTAATTCAGTTCTGTCTGACTTTATAGGATTTATTATATAAAGCAATGAGGTACTATTCTCTATGAGATTAGAAAAATGAGCGGCTGTAGTCTGATGAAACAGAAAAAAATGCTAAAAGTAGTCAGGCCAGTCTCTTTATTTTATTTTTTAGTTTGTTTTAATTTTTTTCTGATCACAAAGACACAAAACATGAGGTTTAAGCATAGAAATTATTTTTCATAGTAAGGCTAAAAATGTGTTTTACTATAAACCACATTTCTAACTTCTGTCTCTTTCTCACTTTCTCTCTCTCTCTCTGGATGTACAAACAGGACAAAGGTACTCAATACATGTACTAGAGTTTATTCATTTATTCAAATGTAATGATTCATTTCATCAGATTTGCAAGTTTGTTGCCCCAGTGCACGTGTTATTGTGAAAGCAGCTGTTGATATGCTTTGTGAATAATCACATAACAAAGGTGACGAACTCAAGGCAGAGAAGACAGAGTGAATCATCTTCTATTGAATATATGTAAATATTATATTAGAGATAAGCAACAATTAGTGACTGCAAAAGAACAAACAAGTTCACTGAGAGAACTAGAACCGTAGAACCATCAAACTATGTGTCTATTGTTTGTTGACTGAATCACTGTGTTAATGAATACAATACAGAACACGTCTTGGTAAAGAAAGACAACTTATATAAGGATCAATAAAGGAAGAGCCAGACAAATTATTAAGGTTGACATATTCAACTAAACCCCTCTGAAAGTAGGGTCCTAGTATGTCTGTTGCAGGTTGTTGAGCCAGGTCTCAGGTTGATAATACCTTCCTCCCTTTCTTCTTCCCTACCACCAATGTGGGAAGCCCAGTAAAGGGCCATGAACACAGCATTCTCTTCTGACTAAAAGATATAAAAGTGTTAAAGCAGAAATGTACAGCAAAATATTCAAAAAAGTTAATGGAGTAAGATAACTTTCATACATCATTAGGAAACCAAATTTAGGGCACTTGTTAATGAGTCTCAGAGTTCAAAATTATATTTTTTCAAGGGCTTGCTTATCTTTAAATTCTAGTTGATAAGAAAGGTAGCTCATGCCAAGCGTGAGGGGCCACACTTTGCCTATGACTGGTCTAAGTCATTCCTCAAACTGTTAGAAATAGCAGAAAATCTCCCACAAACCACTCCCTACCATCTTAAAAGATACAGTTTTTTCTGTCCTCATTGGTTTGCTAAATGTTTGAGAAAATATTACGAGATACCTTAGATCATATGTTTGCTCAATCAAGCTAAACCTAGGGCTAAACGACAACAACAACAACAATCTAACTGGTAAAATTATGTGAGCACATGATTGACTAGACTATTGGATGTTGTTATACATCACTGATCACAATGTGCTTTCCATTGTTTTAGCTTTTGAACAATGCCACCTCACTGGCAACGTGAGCAGGCAAATGTTTCTCCTGATTGGAAAACCAGTTTGTCACAGGGTTACCTATTCACAGCTGAGTGGGGAACAAGATGAAATGAAGTATTTTGCTCAAGAACCACAACACAGCCCAGTCCAGGAATTGACCCTACAATCGTGAATGCAACACCCCATACCACTAGGCCATGTGCCTTCACTAATTGATAAAATGTGTACCAGTAATTCTCTAGTCAAATAGATAAACTATAGTCTTTCTATCAATAAAGCCCAATAAACTAATTGATATGGAGAAACTGCACTCTGTAATGCAGTTGGTATTAGGAAGGGCAACCAGCTGTAGTAACCCAGCCCAAAGCAGACATTGAAGCTGAATGCAACCCCCTAGTTTGTCAGATCATGCCAAATTGTCCAACCCATGCCAGCATGGAAAAAGGGACGTTAAATGATGATGAGATGGTGAGGAGAGTGAGTTGATTGAGACAATCAAATCTAGGACTAAATAGAAATATTTTTGATCACAGATCTGCTGGATCAGGACTGACTTAGCTTTAAACAGCAACAACAACACGTATATAATATTGTTGTTTAGACCCAGGTTAACCTTGACAACATAAATCTATCAACCAAAGCATTCCAGCAATGCCCATCCTATTGAATAATGGACGTTGTATATATTTATATAATATATGATATAATGCAGTTATTTTATACAGTGTTCAAGTGCACTACAGCTCATCACAAGTGCATGAACAGTACATAGAATAATGCACAGGAAGTGAAAGGTGAATAAGTTGTTATAAAAAAACAACATGGGGAAGGGGAGCTCAGGTGCGCCGTTGGTGAATTTCCGGAAGCATGGAAGTTTTAAAGGGTGTAGTATCATGACAGCTAACAATTAACATGTGTGGTTTATTCCATGCTTCAGCAATTCTGAGAGTGAAAAAATGTTTCTGGAAGTTATGGGTGCTGTGTGACCTTTTTTTTATATATATATATATTTTGTAAGCATGTCCAGGAGTGTTAGACAAATGGAATTCAAAAAAGGTGCCCAAGGTTGTTGTTGGAAAGATGCTGGGTAATCTTGTAGGTGTCTACCAAGTCAGTTGCCAGACGTTGAAGCATTATGCGTCCATGACCAGAACTACTTGATCCATTGTGCTCCGTACATTTTTTTTCAGACATACCAGGCCTTAATCTGAGAGAGATCCAGCTGCTATTTCTATTATGTTTAATGACTCGGTGGAGAGTCCTCTGTTGTCCTGCTAAGTCTAGTTTACTAAAACTAAGATCAGATTTTCCAGTGGGAGAAGAAATAGTTAAAAAGTTTTAAAATTTTACAACCAGGTAAATATCTTGCAGAAACTGCAATAATGTGTAAGGTCAACCGAAATGTTAACAGAGCACACAAAAAGGTTTAAAAAAAAAAAGTAATATAAACAAGAACACACCTTTGTACAGCAGGTAATGCAGTGCAATAAACAGGTGCAACAGATATATAAACTACTAAACTGTCAAATATCTATACATCTATACAGAAATCTTTTATCTAAATTCAACAAAAACAGTCAGAAATTGCAAAGACCCTTTCAGTAAACTGGTGCATCAAAATAGCAATCAAAGCTTGCAAAGTTTAATGAGTTTGGTAGTCAATGATGTGACCTGTTTAATGAGTCTGGTAGTCAACAGCTTTCCAACATGCTCACAATATATATATATATAAAGCAACACAGCACCCATGACTTTCAGAAACATTTTTTCACTCTCAGAATTGCCGAAGCATGGAATAAAGGACCCATTAGATATCTGTTGTAATGTAATGTGTTACAATAAATAAGATATCCACACAACAGTGAAAACAACATAACAAACCAACAATCAATATTCCTTGTGAACTAACCAACTGACACCTTCTGGCTTCACTGCAAACAAACATGAACTTCACTCAATTCTGACCTCTGGACTCTGAACTCACTCAGATCACTACTATTTATACTTTACTCAAACCAGTCTATCTCTCACAAAGGGGCATTGTAACTCTCATCACTAAATCTTTCCTTTTGAGAAGAAAGTGGAATCTTTTATATTTTTCTTTTTTTTCTTTCCAGCATCTCTCCCTCATTTTTTTCTTTTAGCTGTTGTATCTTAATTGTTGCCTGACTTTTAAGATAGTAGTTTGTTGCACACAGCACTTTTTCTTTTTGTTGTACTAAACACTCTTTTTTTTTTGAAAATTTAACATCTTTTTTCCTTTAGGTATTACTCCCAGATATTCAGTCTGTTTGCGTTTTCAAAAGCTAGTTCTATGGGGTTCAATATCTCTCAGTGCTGGCACTTCAAACATATCATAGAAGACTTCCATTGGTATTACCCTTCATTCTTCTGTGTCTCATCTTTAACTGGTTAAGGTGTCTCTTATGTTCTGAATGCTGTCCTTTAATTAAATACATCATGTTACCTAATCTTTTGATTACACAGCCATCCTCCCAACCTTCTTTACCATTTTTGTAATTTTTCCTCTAGTTTATCCTCTACTTTGAAATGTTTTGTAATATTTCTTGTATTTCCTCCAAATGTATTTTTTGCCTTTCCTTTATATGTATTTTTCCTGGCAATAATTTATCGAAGATCAATTTTATTTTACATGTGAATATTAACTCTGCTGGTGACATTCCTGAATTAATATTTGGATTTGGTGTTATTCTATATACTCTCAAAACTTTCATTAGTGCCTCATCATTATCCAACTCATTTCTAGCTTTTCTTGGAGCTCTTTTGATCAGGTCAACAAATCTTTCCACCTGCTCAATATTTGACCTTCCTTTGATCATATGTCTGTTCAGTCAGGGCTGAGTTGAAGCTAAACAACAAAATAAAACTCCTAAGAGGCTGGTTGATATGCTAAAATTAGGAGCAAGGTCCCCCTCAATTCACAGCCAGTTGACTAAACAAAGAAAATATGATACATTGGGTAAAAAGGACGAAGTAGTCACAATTGGAATGTCTTCGATTATAAGTCAGCCCAATCAAGGCTAAGCCACAACTAAATAATAATAGCAACATAAACATGAGTTCTTCCTATGATAGACCCACATTCTCTCCAAGAACACTGTCCTCTATCTTCCACATAATATCATAGAAATAAATCTTTAATATTATTATTTCAACTGCACAACACAATCTGAAATACAATTTATATCACATCAGTACATCCATAATCATTATCACTTCCACCAAAACCCCACTACCACTACCACCACCACCATCATCACAGTCACCATCATCATCATCATCATCACTATTGTTATCACCATGACATAACAAACAAAATACTATCCACTCTTCACTCTTGGTAAGAGTAAGAATTTTCATGAGCTGGTAGAATTGTTAGCAAGACCAATAGCAGTATTCGGTCCACCTTTACGTTTTGAGTTCCAATTCCACCAAGGTTGATTTTGCCTGTTGATAAAATAAGTACCAATTGAGTACAGTGGGTAATGTAATTGACTTACCCACTTCCTCAAAATTGCTGGCATTGTGCGAAAAATTAAAATCAGTATTGAGAATTTTCATCCCTTTCTTTTTTTATTATCATTAAGAGAAAAAAACACACCACACTATAATAGATAAGCTAGTACTGATTATTAATCATAAATGTATTGATTATGTCAAATATATTAATCAATAAATGCATTTTGTCTGTTCCATGAAGGTATACACACATACACACACACACAGTCATATACACAAACACACACACAGAAACACATACATACACACATTTATTTTTTGTTTCTAGTTTTGTAACTGAATACTTCAACATGGAATAGTTACTGAAGCACAGGAAGTTTCATGTTTCCACTTGTCAAACACACTATATACATGTATATATAATATACATATATGTGTGTGTGGTGTACACACACACATATATATGTATATGTGTGTGTATATGTATATAAATATATATATATATATATATACTTAGGGGAAAATGAGAGTAATAGAAGGAAATGTGTTAAGCTGGTGGAGCTATGCCAAAGCAATAGGTGGCAAACAAGGTGTGACCCTATCAAGGTGGAATGCAGAGGGTTTGCAGGCCAGTAGGCAGAAGGCCAAGTTGGCTGTGGAGGCAGCGGAAGTTGCCAAAAGGTTGCTGCGGATAACGAAGTGTGAGCCCTGGAAGGGACAGTGCTACTGGGGTAGAGCTAATTGAATGCAAGTTAGGACTTGATCAACCCCTGATTAGGTTGCCTGGGTTAGGGTGTCTGATGTTGAAAGACCTGAAATGTCTAATGAACACAAGAAACATCACTAATGATGTGTCCAGGTGCATCACCGGATGACAAATGGAAAAAAATGATTGATTGATTGATTGAGTCATAGATGGATGAATGGAGAGAGAAAGAGAGAGAGAGAGAAAGAGAGAGAGGAAGAGAGAGAAAGAGAGAGAGGAAGAGAGAGGAAGAGAGAGATGGATGGATGAATCTTAGGCTATTGGCCAGAAGACTAAAAGACCAGATGTGCAACAAAGAACTCAATACATTAAAATTTAGCTTAGTACACAAAGGCATAGGGAGACTGCTCTGATCTATGAAAGCAAGGAAAAACATCTCCAACTCAGTTGCGCATCAATCATTTGTAACAAAATAGACCATATTCTACAGAGTATATTTTCAAAATGTAGACTAAAATACATTTATTTATGATATATACACTAGGGTGGTACCAATGTGGCAAATTTGCCAATTCTCCTCAGAGATACAAAAAGGTACCCCTGAGGAGAATATAGTACCAGAACAAGTGATATATCTACAGAGTATATATAAAAGGGTAAAGAACCCCTTCGGTCATGAATGACCATAGGATTGCACCGAGAAAGTTACCCTCCGAGACACAAATCCATGTAAGGTTGTTTGTGGAAGACCAGCAGTTGTCCATGCATACCAGCCTCCCCTCTCCATGCCACCGATGTTATCCAAGGGATAAGGCAAAGCTGATACAGCATGACACCAGTGACATCACAACTCAGTCCTAGAGCTGAGTGAGCTGGAGCAACGTGAAATAAAGTGTTTTGCTCAAGAACACAACACACAGCCCAGTCCACAAACTGAACTCATAACCTCATGGTTTTGAGCCCAGTGTTGAACCATGTGCCTTCACACAGAGTATATATATATATATATATATTGTTGTTGGCATCCTTTTGTCTTGGAAGACAATGGAGTTGTGCATAAACTAATCCAGTCTGGTTTTTACATTTCATGTCCTCTCCAGTTTTGCGCAGGCCTGGGCTAGATGTAAGAAAATCCTGGGTAGCCCAATCGTCAGGATTCCTCTCTCAACCTTGCTGACTTAGTCCAAAGGAGTCCGGAGCATTACATTTGGCACCAGCTTGGTTGCAGGAGCTGCCAGAAGAGTGTCAAATCAAACACTAAACCGCCTACGAGGTTCCACTCCAGATTTCTTTGAAGGTTGTCTCCTTTCCATAACCCTGTAGAGAGAAAGACTTTTCTCAAAAAGTTAATGGTACTAATCATTAGGAAGGAATTTTACAGATTGTGTGTAGGCTTTAATAAATGCGAAAGCGCTTTCAGTTCCCAGCGTTATCAAACACATACTTGATAATGCCGAGAACTGAAAATGCTTGCACGTTTATTAAAGCCTACACACAATCTGTGAAATTCCTTGCTAAAGTTTAGTACCATTCTAAAAAGTTCTTTTCTTAATCTTAACTTTTTCAATAAAATCTTTCTCTAAATATTACAACTATATCAAGTAATTTCATAAATGCTCTAAATATGTATACATATACTTTTCTTTTACTTGTTTCAGTCTGAAATTATACTGAAGCACCACCTTTGGTTGAACAAAGTAACTCCAGAACTTATTCTTTGTAAGTATAGTACTTATTCTATCAGACTATTTTTGCTGAACCGCAAGGTGACAGGGGCTTAAACCCACCAACATCGATGGTGGAGGGACAAACTACAAAAGCACTCGGAGTGCACCGACCTCCGCCAAGCAGCTCATTTCCACCCATATACATGCATGTTGAAAATCGCCCAATTTCCCAAACCAACGACAGGAAAGACAGAAACCTCCTTGGCGGGGATATAAAAAAAATCACACAGCCATATGATTTTTTTAAAAAAACCCTTTAAAAACAGGAATCATCCCAATATCAAGGCTTGTCATGTCATCCTTCGCAGACCTCTGCCAAGTAGCTCATTTTAAGATAGATACGCAAGTAAGATAAATTAATAGAGAATTGAAAATAAACTTTAGAAACAGCAACGCCACCATAGGTTATGTGGAAACGGTGAATGTGTTTTCAAGGGAGATAATCTAAGAACATAACATTGTAATACTTCATGTAAAGTAAATATAACAAATGAAAAATCCTTCAAGAATCCATACAAATTTCCAGATCACTACCAAAATTTCATCACCTGTTCCTTGTATCATTACTAACTTTTCCTGCAAGTTTCATCAAATACTGTTCTCAACTTTTTCAGTTATTTTGCACACATACGGACAGACAGACAACCCAACGCCAATGAAAGCATAACCTCTTTCCTTTGCGGAGGTAATAACAAATACATACATAAATATATATATATATATATATATATATATATATACGACAGGTTTCTTTCAGTTTCTGTCTACCAAATCCACTCACAAGGCTTTGGTTGGCCCAAGGCTATAGTAGAAGACACTTTCCCAAGATGTCACACAGTGGGACTGAACCGGAACCATGTGATTAGGAAGTAAGCTTCTTACCACACAGCCACTCTTGCACCTATATATTTTATATATATATATATATATATATGAAATATATATATATATCATATATATATATATATATATATATATATATATATATATATATATATATATATATATATATGTATATCATATATATATCATATATATATATATCATATATCATATATATATATATATGTATATCATATATAATCATATATATATATCATATATATATATATATGTGTATATCATATATATATATATATATATATATATAATATATATATATATATATATCATATATGTATACATGCATGTGTGTCAGTGTGTATGTGTGTGTGTGTGTGTGTATGAGAGAGAGAGAAAGAGAGTTTTTTGTTGTTGTTGTTTTCTTTTCATTCTTTATTATCATGACACTAATATTTCACTCCATGAATAGCTCAGAATGCAAGTAAAACTTATTAAAAGATGAAAAAAAAAAAAAGAAATTCCAAGTTGAGAAATCCTGTAGAGTTAGTCGAAACATGGATCAATAATATGTTCCAGTAGTTGATGAATTCATGATGAATGGATCAAGTTCAGCTTTAGATGATAAAATAAATTTATTTATATTTTCTTAGTTATGAGCTTTTGAAAGAGACAAAGTTGAAATGCAAAATGAGAAAATTCATATATGTATATACACACAAATATACATACATACATACATATATGCTGATGCCACGAACGTGGCTGATGCCAGCGCTGCCTCGACTGGCTCCAGTGCCAGTGGCACTTAAAAAAGCACCATCCGAACGTGGCCGTTGCCAGCGCCGCCTTCGCTGGCTTCCGTGCCAGTGGCACGTTAAAAGATCCAACCGATCATGGCTGATGCCGGATCCCCCTGGCACCTGTGCAGGTGGCACGTAAAAAGCACCCACTACACTCGCGGAGTGGTTGGCATTAGGAAGGGCATCCAGCTGTAGAAACTCTGCCAAATCAGACTGGAGCCTGGAGCAGCCCCTGGCTTCCCAGACCCCGGTCAAACCGTTCAACCTGTGCTAGCGCGGAAAACAGACGTTAAACAATGATGATGATGATGATGATGATATATATATATATATATATATATAAGTAGATGTATGGTTAAGAACTTTGCTTCAAAACTACGTGATTTCATAGTAAAGATTGTTTGCCAACATAACATGACAGTCCTGGTTTCGGACCAATGTTGCTGTAATTTAGCCCCAGGAGACATCGTCTCCAGCTGGCTATACGACATGATCTGTGTCCTTATATTTTCAAACAAGGGAATCTAGCACCCCCCCCCACTCAGCTCAGTCATTACTACAAAGTATTGTTGCTGAATATCTCTCGTTGTGAGATTAGAAAACAGTAATTTTCTAATCTACATGATTTCAGTTATAGTCCTCCCACATGACACGTTGGGCATGTGTCTTCTACTATAGCCCTAGGCTGACCAACGTCTAGTGAATGGTCTTGGTATACAGAAAATGAAATAAGCCCCTCATACACACACATAATTGGAAACAGGTAAGGGTTGGTGAGAGGAAGGACATCCAGAACAAATTTCCGCTGACCCATCATGCAAGAATGGAAAAGTGAACCTTAAAATGATGATTGGTATTATATATATATAAATTTAAATTTGAATATTTAAATTTAAATCTCATGCAGATGTCTCGTGTATAATTCTGCAAATTATATTTTGCTATGACGATCACACTAATGAATTGCAGACATTTACGTAAATTATTATGTAAATGGTAACAATGAAACCGGCTTCGTGATTAATCTTTGTATTTTGTATCTTTTCATTTGTCTTGCTCGCTTACGTTCTGACGTTTGCTGAATTTTCATGACAACAATTTTTTCTTAGTAGTCAGACCATATGGGGTCTACCTCTAGAATAATGGATATCCACTTAGTGGTCATCCCACTTATATGTATATATATATATATATATATATATATATACACACATACACCCATATGCACACATATAAACACAACAGGTTTCCTGTAGTCTTATCTACCAAATTCATTCACAAAGCATTGATCAGTGTCATGCAAAAACAGAAGACAGCTACAGTGGGAATGAGTCTGAAATCATGTAGTTCTGAAGTGTGTGTGTGTGCATGTATGTATTATGCATGTATATATATATATTCTTGAAAGGTATAAACTGGCCACTAAAGAATACACACACACACACACACAACATATAGTTTTATTAAAGCTGAAAAATTATCGCAAGACTGTTACTCAGAGTTTCACTTTCCTTTTCATTGGACAGTTGTGATGACAAATGGGAACATGAAACTCTGAGTAACAGCCTTGCGATAATTTCGCAGCTTTAATAAAAATATATATCACTCTACTTTTGGTATTGGAGTACTACTTTTTCCACATTGTTTTGAACTTATGTGCTCACCTGTATGCATGTATATATATATATATATATATATATCACGTGATCACGTGACCGACCAGGCTATCAGATGTTGCTACACAACGCTAGTCACAATGCGCTTCGCATTGTTTTAGCCTTCAAATGATGCCATCCCGCTGGCTAAGCGAGCAGGCTAATATATATATATATATATATATATATATATTATATATATATATACACACATACTAAAATATATTGAATATATATCTATAAATATAAATGATGATGATGATGATGATGACGATGATGATGTTAACAATGATGATGATGATAATGGTAACCAAGTATTCGTAAAATGTCAATGTGACCTGAATAGGTCAGTTTCACCTGAGTGCATATTTATGATTTGCAAATGTTGAGGAGTTGATGGCAGAGGAGAAGAAAAATGATAGGAAGTGAACTGGCATCACGTATCTCCTATTGTCACCCCTCGCATACGATGTCACCCATCTTATTTTTAACTAAACTGTTATTTGAGGAATCTTCTAGATTTCTATATCAATAATTCCAAAGATAGCTTCCCTTCTTAAATTGACATTTCCAATACAATGCTGCTAATTTCACAGAATCAATGATTGGGATATTGCCTATGCAGTCAACATGCTTGGAATATAAACCAAAAAGAGTTGAAGCTATTGTTCCCACCTTGTATGCCTGCTCTAGTCATATTGTTCTCCTTCTATGGGATTCCAACAAGAATAAATAATAAACATAAACTGGCCAATGCATTGTGAATGAAACTGGAAGACAGAAACTACATGGAAGCCAGTCTCATATGTATGTGTGTATGCACGTAAGAGAGAGAGAACAAGTTTTTACTTCCACTTCTTGTTTGAGAGCAACTGAGCAAGAATAACAGTGTTGTTATGTTTACACACCCAGTGAACATAATGGTTCTGTAGCTTTGCTCTTGAAATTGTGGACTAAAAGCTCCCTTGCTTATAAAATAGGTAAGGGTTGGTAAGAGGAAAAGCATCTGGGCATAAAAATTCTACCTCAAATAAGTTTTCAATAGGCAAAAAACATGACTATGTGGTTAAGAAATTCAATATGCAACCATGTGGTTTTGGCTCACCTTGGACAAATATCTTCAACTCTAGCCCTAATCTGACCAATGTCTTGTGAATGAATTTGAAAGATAGAAACTGTGTGGAAGCGCATCATGTGTGTGTGTATGCAATAGGTTTCTTTCAGTTTCTGTTTCCATCTATCAAATCCATTCGCAAGGCTCTGGTCAGCCTATGGCTATCATGGAAAACACTTGCCCAAGGTTCCATGCAACAGAGTTGAACCTGAAACCATGTGGTTGAGAAGCAAAATTTCTTACCACACGCCCATGACTATACTTCTATGTTTCTACGATATGGTGCGGAATTTCGGAATTTCTACACCAGAAATATACACTTCAATTAATACTACATTTCCTCCATTTCTTCATTCTCACTTTATCAAGATTTCCAAAAATTTCCAGATCAAAAAGATGGAATTGTTTGTCTTCAAGTTTCTTTGTCTTTGTTAATGAAAAGCAACGTGTTTACTCTGCAAATGAAAACACTTCAAATCATGTTTGCTGAAGTATTTATTCTTCAAATAAATAGCTGAATGGTGAGTTCACCCATGACATGTTTGACAAGACAATGGATTTACTGTCTGGATAACATTGCAAATGTAATTCCTTTCTGATGCATTTAAAGGCAATGTTTTTATCATGGGAAGTCCGACAGGAATGTACTTATCATGATGGAACTACTTGTGATGACTTTACACTTAACTATGAACTGGACAACACATGCCTGTACCCATGTTATAACCTATGGCTTCTATTTTAATTTTATATCTCTTATTTATTACATGTTTCGTTCACTAGAGTGTGGCCATGCTGGGGCACCATTTCGAAGGGTTTTATCAAGAAAACTTACCCTAGAACTTATTTTAAAATCTGATACTTATTTTATTAGTCTCTTTTGCCAAACTGCTAATTCACAGGGATATAAACAAGCCACAAACCAACACCAGTTGTAGAGGATCAGCACAAAGACATGCACATATACAAAACATACACACACAGACATATATATGTATATATAGGCAGAGGCGTGGCTGTGTGGTAAGAAGATTCCTTCCCGATCACACAGTTCTGGATTCAGTCCCATTGCATGGCATCTTGGGCAAGTGTCTTCTACTAAAACCTCAAGCCAACCAAAGCCCAGTGAGTGGATTTTCTAGAAGGAAACTGAAAGAAGCCCATCATATATACATATATATATAATGGGCTTCCACATAGTTTTCACCAACCAAATTCACGTACATGGCAGCTACAGTAGAAGACATTTATCCAAGGTGCAGCACAGTGGGGCTGACCCCAAAAATACATGGTTACAAAGGGAGCTTCTTAATCACACAGCCATACCTGTACCTTGATGTTTGGTATGATAACATATCCAAACTCATACAATGATCAGAATATGAATATGCAAGCCATGTGCTGCAGAAGTTGTCATTCGGACAAACAAACGACTTGCAAAAAACATTGTAAAAAGCAAAAGAAACCTCACACGCAGAATAATAGTAGAGATTAGCAATTTTCTTCTGTTGGTGTAGTATACACCACCTGATAAAGGATTAATGACAAGTGGTGAGATGCTCTGAGATCCATCTAACCAATGCCAGAACGGAAAACTGACATACGATAATTATGATGAATACATGCATATGTGTATATATATATAATATATATATATAAATATATATATATAATATATATATATATATTATATATATATATATATATATATATATATATATATATATATATATATAATATATATATATATAGATATATATATATATATATATATATATATATATATATATATGCGCATGTATGTGTGTGTGTATGTATGTATATGTACCCCCACAAACATATACATAATCAAATAGCTGTCAAGAGTTATAGGAGCACAAATAAAGAACCTTGGGAATGCTGAGTGTATGGGCCTCGCAGCAAATTATCAAATCAAGTTACAAGTTAGATGCAATAAAAATAATTAGAGAAACAGGCCAACACCCCAAAATTAACCATTCACAAGTGGGACTTCAGTCTCCCTGTTCCCTAAAAAATAAACAGACAACAAACAAGAAATACAATTCTTGTTTGCAAAGGAACTGTGATAATTAAAGTGTTATATACATTTTATATCTGACGTCATTGTCGAGATAGGCATTTTCCATTAAGTATGTATTTCATGACAGCAATATTGTTTAAGGTTTAAAGTTTATAGATATTGTAATAGGAATCAGAGAATGTCTATTATAGAGCTAGCGTGTGTATATGTGCGTGTGCTTGTGCTTCTGTCTGTCTGTATGTCTGTGTCTCATCATCATCATCGTTTAACATCCGTTTTCTGCGCTAGCACGGGCTGGACGACTTGACCGGGGTCTGGGAAGCCAGGGGCTGCACCAGGCTCCAGTCTGATCTGGCAGAGTTTCTACAGCTGGATGCCCTTCCTAACGCCAACCACTCCACGAGAGTAGTGGGTGCTTTTTACGTGCCACCGGCACAGGTGCCAGGGGAGTCTGGCATTGGCCACTATCGGTTGATGCTTTTAACGTGCCACCGGCACGGAAGCCAGCCTAGGAGGTGCTGGCATTGGCCACGTTCGGATGGTGCTTTTTATGTGCCACCGGCACAGAAGCCAGTCGAGGTATTTTTATATTTGTTTCAGTCATTTAACTGTGACCATGCTGGAGCACTGCCTTTTAGTTGAAGAAATCAACCCCAGGACTTATTCTTTGTAAGCCTGGTACTTATTAAGATGAAGTGGACTCAGTTGAATGCCTGAATAACACCTTATAACTTTATCAGAGCCTTGAATATGAAGTGCAATTAATTTGAGAAATAATTACATTTGTGCCTCTATAGGGAAGGGCATCAACAATGAGAAAGTTATGAATATATTGAGTTCTACAACAGGTTATTAGTCTCGCAACGCCTAAGCAAAATATACAAAGGGGTGCTGAAGAGTTCCTGCCTTTAGAATATTGCAAAAGGCCTGGTTGGAGACCCAACCTTCCAAGTTCTTTTTCAGGGCTTAGATAAACTGAAGGACTGCTGCAATAAGTGTGTGAATCTGAGAGGGGAATATGTTGAATAAAATCATAATTAACTGATCCTCCTGTATTTTCTTTTACCCAAACCTAGGAACTTTTCAGCACCCACTCCTGTATATATATATGTGTATGTGTGTGTGTGTGTGTGTGTAAACAAAGCAGAACATTAAAAACAAATTTTAATTAACTGGCTGCAAATTCACTTATTGTATAATGAACTGTCAAAGCATTTTCTACAGACCTTCTCATTATTATGATATTAACATTCCATGTGAAGCTAATATAGGAGATATAAATTCCTGAGACAAAGGTAATACAATCAAATAACACACATAGTTACTAATTAAAATGTTAGCCATATAATTGTGAAACCTTTCTCCTGTGTTATGCAAGGTTCAGCTTATTTCTATGATTTTCTTCATTGAAATTACAGCAAAAGAGAGTGGAAAAAGGAAGGATTAGAGGAATCAAAAGAATAGAATTAACTATTGCATTAACGTGTGTATGCGTGTGTATGTGTGTGTGTGTGTGTTGTGTGTGTGTGTGTGTGTGTAAACAAAGCAGAACATTAAAAACAAATTTAATTAACTGGCTGCAAATTCACTTATTGTATAATGAACTGTCAAAGCATTTTCTACAGACCTTCTCATTATTATGATATTAACATTCCATGTGAAGCTAATATAGGAGATATAAATTCCTGAGACAAAGGTAATACAATCAAATAACACACATAGTTACTAATTAAAATGTTAGCCATATAATTGTGAAACCTTTCTCCTGTGTTATGCAAGGTTCAGCTTATTTCTATGATTTTCTTCATTGAAATTACAGCAAAAGAGAGTGGAAAAAGGAAGGATTAGAGGAATCAAAAGAATAGAATTAACTATTGCATTAACGTGTGTATGCGTGTGTATGTGTGTGTGTGTGTGTGTGTGTGTGTGTGTGCAAGTATGCATGTGTATGTATTTCTATATGTATGATTTCTTTTTAGTGTTTTTTGTAGTAGCAAGCACTTAAGGATAAAGTGGCTCTCAAGTTCTGTTTATCAAGGTGCCTCTAAAAGAAAGGGTTACATGCCTGCCTCAAATTTTTCTCAGATCTATCTTTCAGAGATCTTCAAATAAAAAGTTCACCTCCAATGAAATGACAACAAACTACTTTCATCTGATCTATTGTATAAATCTTGACCTCCATCGTAGGCACAAGACCACAAATTTGGGAAAGGGTTACAGGCAGTGACACTGATTCTATTGCTTAAAAATCCTTAAATCCTTAAAAATGTTTTAGCCCGAAGGCCGCAGCCATGCTGGGGCACCGCTTACTTGAAATTTTGTTACTCTCTTTTACTCTAATTAGCATTTAGTTGCAAACCTTTACACTCTGATTTCAAATCCAACTGAGACCAACTTAGCTTTTTATTCTTCCTGAGTCTATAACATAGACGTAAGAGTGGTTGTGTGGTCAGTAGCTTGCTTATGAACCACATGGTTCAGGGTTCAGTCCCACTGCATGGCAACTTGGGCAAGTGTCTTCTACTATAGCCTCGGGCCGACCAAAGCCTTGTGAGTGGATTTGGTAGACAGAAACTGAAGGAAGCCCATCGTATATATGTATATGTATATATATGCATGTGTGTATATATGTTTGTGTGTCTGTGTTTGTCTCCCCAACGTCACTTGACAACCGATGGTGGTGTGTTTACGTCCCTGTAACTTAGCGGTTCGGCAAAAGAGACCAATAGAATAAGTACTAGGGTTACAAAGAATAAGTCCTGGTGTCGATTTGCTCGACTAAAGGCGGTGCTCCAGCATGGCCACAGTCAAATGACTGAAACAAGTAAGAGAGTACATGTACCCATCAACATGAGATCAGTGAATGCAAAAAATATGAAGGTACGTGACCCTAACAAATGACACAGATGAGTGTACTCTCTACAGGGAAACATTGAAATTATCAAGAAAATATATGGCTGTGGAAGCTTGGTGCCAATGAATCTAGCGTTTGTTCTGTTTACAAAGTGCATAGTGGAGATGATCCACATATCACTGATTCACATATTAATGTGCTTTAAGAACTAAACCTCTGTGATAAACCTGGATAGATGTATAAGACATCTTGACTATTGTTCTAAATATAGTCTGTATATATTTGAAGACCAAACTACAGTTCTAATTACCATATATGTATAATGGCTAGGTTAAGGTTCTAATTATAGCTTATTACCTCAAATTCCTCAAATGCAGTACATGCTATCAAATGAATAAATCATTTGACTCTATGGAATTTCACAATTACATCAGTTTCCCTTTCTCACTTCTACAGCCCCAATCATCCCTAACTAATAACATCTGTTGTCAAACCCAATAATGACCACCCTTCACAATACTACCCATCCCACTAATCTCCCAAATCATCACTTTTACCTCTCTGGTCACTCACCCCCTCCCTTTGCTCTGACTCTCCTATCTTTTCTTACCCTTACTTGCTTCAACATTCTCCACACGCCCATTCAAGTCACATACTTGCTCCCTCCACTGATTTTTAGTGGCCTTCTTATTCACTCATTCTACCTATTGTCAAGAAGGCCGAGGGTGTCTTGGCATCACTCAGCAAGACTTTTGTTAGCCGCTCTCCAGCCATCTATTTAAAGCTGTATACAGCTATGGTACGACCACACTTGGAATTCGCATCATCAGTTTGGAACCCCTATCTTGCTCAGAACATTGACCTCCTGGAATCTGTTCAGAGACATGCAACCAAACGCATACCCTCCATCAGACACCTACCATATTCTGAGCACCTTGTTTCCCTGGGCATGGATTCACTGAAGCTCCGGCGTCTGGCGATGGACTTGGTAAACACCCACAAAGTTATCAACCACCTCACCAACAACAACACTGAACACCTTTTTGATCTCCATGTGTCCAACACACGTGGACATGCCTACAAAGTCAGAAAACAACACAGCTCCCATGACTTTCGGAAACATTTTTTCACGCTCAGAGTTGCTGAAGCATGGAACAAATTGCCTGCGTCAGTTGTTGACTGCCATGACACTGCATCCTTTAAGGCCCTCATGCTTTCCGAAATCCGCCGAAACTACACCTGATTATGCATACACTTTAGATGAGTTGTAGTGCACCAGAGCACTGTACACAATGTTTTATTATTATTATTATTAAAAAAATTTCCCTGCACTATGGTTTGAAATGTTAGACACCAATCACCTCATTCTAAAGACGGATTTACCTAATGTTTCTCTGCATATATACTCCTTGGTACATATTCTTGATACCTTGAAAACTACATCTGCCAACATTATTACATAATTCCAAGACCCCAGAAACAGCTGCCAGATCTATAATACCAAACCTTTTCCCCTTAATTTTGGATGCCTTTGTACTCTGTGTAAATCTGCTCTGTTAATATATAAATATTTATATATTTATACATGAATATCCATCGTCTGAATATTTTCAGTCTTTGGATCTCTCTATTTACATGTATATATTCTTTTATTCTTTTATTTGGTTCAGTCGTTTGACTGCGTCCATGCTGGAGCACCACCTTTAGTCGAACAAATCGACCCCAGGACTTATTTTTTGTAAGCCTAGTAGTTATTCTACTACCGAACTGCTGAGTTACGGGGGATGTAAACACATCAACATTGATTGCCAAGAGATGGTAGTGGTGGTGGTGGTGGTGGTGGTGGTGGAGAGGGAACAAACACGGACACACAAACACACACACATACATATATATATATGACTGACTGCTAACTCCAAATGTTTTTTATTCTCTCTCTGTTTATTTCCTCGTCTCCTTTCTGTTGAAGAGCATAGGCTCAAAACATAAAAGACTTTCTCACCTTCCCAAGTGTCAAACTAATACACCTGCCTGTTGTTTATACACCTGTCTTTGTCTTTTGTTTTTATATAAATTTCAGCTATATATATATATATATATATATATATATATATATATATATATATATACAACAGTCTTCTTTCAGTGTCCATCTACCAAATCCACTGACAAGGCTTTAGTCGGCCCGACACTATAATAGAAGACACTTGCCCAAGGTGCCGTGCAGTGGGACTGAACCCGGAACCATGTGGTTGGTAACATATAGTTTATATATCTATCCCAGTTTTATTTATTTATTTATTTACATTGTGAGATGAAGTGATGAACTGGGACTCACAGAGGGGACGACAAGGGACCAAGACTCTCAACAGTTTGCTTTGCTTGAGAAAACATGCCAAGTAAAAACATGGTTGTCCTTGCATACAGGCTTGTCCCCTGCATCCCTCTCTGGCTGAGTATTTCTAATCTTGTGGGCTTGTGGGAGCTGGTGCCACATAAAAAAGCACCTATGCTGGTGCCATGTAAATGCACCTATGCTGGTACTGGGTAAAAGTGGTTAGTATTAAGAAGGGCATTCAGCCATAGAAACCCTGCCAAAACAGGCATGGGGCCTGAGCAGCTCTTCAGCCAGCCAGCTCCTATCAAACCGTCCAGCCAATGCTAGCAGGGAAAACAGACGGTAAATGATGTTCCTGATGATAATGATGATGGTGATGATGATGATGCACACACACTCACACTCACACACATGTTTATCAATTTGTGTGTGTGGCAGGGAAATCTTTGATATTTGTATTTTGGGAGCAAAGTTAAACAGGCTTAGATGAACACTGTTGGGTGTCACAAGAACAGTTGATGTGTTGTCTATATGGTGTGCATGTTGTATCTTCATGCACAGTGCATGAATCTTTGATCTGTTCCCAAAGTTTGGTCATTCATGCAAAGAAATATACATAAACACACACACACACACAGGTATGTACATATATCCACAAACACACATACATAATTATTTTGTTTAACACCCATTTTCCAAGGCTAGCATCATTTGGAGGGAAATGATTTTCTGGCAGGATTTTGCAGCCAGATGTTCTTCATGTTGTCAAACTACATTTATTTTACCATGTAAACATTCTTTTATATTCCACATGTTTTTGAAAGCACAGAGCAACTAGATATAATGTCATTTTTAAGAGGATAGGGTGTAATTTGAGATCAACTGGGCTGCTAGTACTAGCAGATCGAACAATAATCTTGTTGCTGTCATTTAGCCCCAAGTCAACCATCAATGAGTAGATCTCTGATCCAATGCATCTATGAATCATAGATCTATTCAAGCATCTGAGTAGATCTATAATCCAACCATGATCATCCCACCTTCCTTTAGGTATATGACTCAAACTACATTACCAAGTGTCCTTTCCTTATTTAAGTTGTTGGATGCAAATAGAAGGAGCTTTAGCTACTATTTCTATTAGGTTTACTGATGACACAGACTATCTTATTGACTCATATGTAACAGATTTGAGGTGGATGGTATGTGGGCTTTTAATCAGTGGGGGTTTTAACTTGGACAAATATCTTCATTCCCTTATCAAATAAATCTCTATATTTCTGCAAGCTATGTCTCCCCTACAAAGGATGAGAATGATGGCTGTTTTATTATGATTGTAGATTGTGGATAAGCAACAGGAGAGAAAATAGGGAGAACAGGGGTAGTAAGAGTGAGAAAGAAAGACAGGGGGAGAGAGAGAGAGAGTAAGAAAGGCATGGTGAGGGAGGGGAGTAGAAGCTTGGGTCCATTAAAAGAACATAAAATATTTCTGGGAAAATAGAGGCCAGTGAATGTATAATAACTAAAGGAAATTACATAGAGAGATGAGAGAAGGGGTGAGGATGGAGAGGGAGAGAGAGGGTGAGAGGGAGAGAGAGAGAGAGAGCCATAACTGCTTCATGCATATATATATATATATATATATATATATACACACACACACACACCATGGCTGTGAGATTAAGGATTTTGCTTCATGTCCATCTGATATCACATTCAGTTTCACTGCATGGCATTTTGGGAAAGTATCTTCTACTGTAGCCTTGAATGAATCAAAGTGGAATCTATACAGAAGCATGTTCTAAATGTGTGTGTGTGTGTGTGTGTGTGTGTATAGCAACAGTATTAATACTAAAAGGTGTAGTGTGACACAAGAACCCAGTGCCATTTTGTACGAGATCTCGCCGGCAACCATTAACATATCCGAGACAACAGCGAGGTCTCGCCTACAACCATTTGCCATGTGCAAGACCCCAGCAAGACTCTGGTTGGCCACGACTATTTAAGCAGGCATACTAAGGCATTCGGTCTCTCTTCTCTTTCTCGCTTATGCTGAGAAACACTGCAAGCTGGCAGCTCACAGCGGATTCTTATCCTGCTCTAACTTCACCTGTTATCTCCAGAGGTAATGTACTTCACGTGAGGTACATTAATGAACCACGCGCTGCCATACAGATGGTCACCGGGAACGAGCCACATGAATGAGAACTAAAGTAAACAACCATTGAATTGCATCCACTTGTAAGCTTCTTCTTCGAGTTCCAGATCCTTAAGACTACAGAAAATAATTGTAATGGGAGAAGGTGATACTCTACAGGTATCACAAACCTTCGATTACATTATAAAGGTAACACTTATCTCCCACAAAAAGCAGATGGCACGATAGAACACAGAATAATAATATTTATAAGCTTAAAGCCTACAAGTAATCACTGTGTATTTACTAAAGAGAATAATGTAATATGGGGGCATATAAGCCCTCGATGGGAAAAAGTGGGTTTCCATCAAGGGCTTTATATACCCCAATATTACATTATTCCCTTTAGTAAATACACAGTGATCACTTATGTATATATATATATGTATGAATGTGTGCGCATGTGTTATGGCCTACTTGTCTTGACATTGTGTTTTCCATGAAATGTGTGGCTTTGGGAAAATATCTTACTTGGAAACAAGGAAGGGTTGGCAACAGGAAGAGCATCCAACTGTAAAAAGTTAGCACCAACAAATCTTGTATGACTCATGTGAGCAAGTATGGAAAAGTGGACACAAAATGGCAATGATTCTGATACACACATGTGAATGTGTCTGCATCCACGTCTGGTTTATGTTTGTTTTATGTCTTGTGACTTAGCAGCTCAACAAATAGAGAGGATAGTGTCAGTAGCAAACTTAAAAAAAAAAAAACATAAAGACTGGGTCTATATGATTGAATAACTCCTGGTGTCCCAACATGGTCAAAGCAGATTGAATGACACAATTAAAAGGGTAAGGAATAAAGAATACTGGCACTCCATCGGTTATGATGACAACAATGACGAGGGTTCCAGTTGATCTGATTAACGGAACAGCCTGTTCATAAAATTAATGTGCCTGTGGCTGAGCGCTCCACAGACACATATACCCTCAATGTTGTTCTCAGGGAGATTCAGCATGACACAGAATGTGACAAAGCTGACCCTTTGAATTACAAGTAAAACTCACTTTTGCCGGCTGAGTGGACTGGAGCAACGTGAAATAAAGTGTCTTGCTCAAGGACACAATGTGTCGCTGGGAGCTGAACTCATGACCTTACATCTCTTCTTGTCTTGAGACAGCATTCACCCGGGGTGGGTTGAGCTGGCTTCATTCAACCTCAATGCTGCATCTCTCACAAACGCCAACCAGGCCTGGCGATTTGAGGCTAACGACCACGTGATCTCCAACCACTCCTTCTTCCAGCGGTGAATGATGAGCTGAATGCTCTAACCACTAAGCCACGTGCCTTCATGGAAGAATAAAGAATAAAGAGAAATGAGTAAAGATAAGTTGAAATGAAAAGACCACAAATCTTGTTATCACAGCTACCCAGGGTTTTCTGGTCAAAATAATGAATTCCTTCATTTATCAAGTGGAAAACAAGACTGTTCCCCAATCATGAAATTCATTGGAGGTTCCCAAGATTTTTAATAGATACAGTTTTTTCATAGAACACACTGAACCTTTTCTATATCCGTTAATAAAGGATTCGGATTTAGAGAGGATTTTCCATTTGATGCTGAAATATATTCTTTTATTCTTTTACTTGTTTCAATCGTTTGACCATGCCTAGGCGGCAGCACCGCTCTCGAAGATGTTAGTCAAACAATTCAATCCCAGGTGTTATTTCTTAAGCCTAGAACTTATTCTATTACTCACTTTGGCTGAACCGCTAAGTTACAGGGATCTAAATACACCTACAATGGTTGTCAAATAGTGAGGTGGGACAAACATAGACACAAAGACACATACACATATATACATATATATATGCATATATCATATGTGTGTGTGTATATATATACATATACATATATACATATGTGGAGGCGCAATGGCCTAGTGGTTAGGGCAGCGGACTCGCAGTCGCAGGATCGCGGTTTCGTTTCCCAGATCGGGCGTTGTGTGTGTTTATTGAGCGAAAACACCTAAAAGCACCGTGAGGCTCCGGCAGGGGGTGGTGATCCCTGCTGTACTCTTTCACCACTCTTTCTTCTGTTGGCCTGCTCGCTTAGCCATCGGGGTGGTGTCATTCGAAGGCTAAAACAATGCGAACGCATTGTGACCAGCGATGTGTAACAACATCTGATGGTCTGGTCGGTCACGTGATCACGTGATATATACATATATACATATATATATATATATATATATATATATATATATAACCCGTGGCCTTCTACATGGGATGGAGCCAGCCTACGTATGCATACCTTCCCTTCTTGGGACACAAAACTCTACTTGTGAAGACGTGTTGAGGCAAGTGAGGATCAGAATCGAAATCGATCAATGGAAATTGCGGATGTGCTACCAGTGCCGGTGGCATGTCGAAACTCTGCTTGTGAAGACCCATTGAGGCAAGTGAGGATCAGAATCGAAATCGATCAATGGAAATTGCAGATGTGTTACCAGTGCCGGTGGCATGTAAGAGAACTTTCCGTTTCGCGACCGTTGCCAGCACCGCCCCGTTTCGTGTCCGTTGCCAGCCTCGCCTGGCCCTCGTGCCGGTGGCACATAAAAAGCACCATCCGTTCGTGGCCGTTTGCCAGCTCTGTCTGGCACCAGTGCGGGTGGCACGTAAAAAGCACCCACTACACTCACGGAGTGGTTGGCGTTAGGAAGGGCATCCAGCCGTAGAAACACTGCCAGATTTGACTGGGCCTGATGAAGCCTTCTGGCTTCACAGACCCCAGTAGAACCGTCCAACCCATGCTAGCATGGAAAACGGACGCTAAATGATGATGATGATGATGATGATATATATATGACATGTTTCTTTCGTATTCTGTCTACCAAATCCACTCACAAGGCTTTGGTTGGCCTGAAGCTATAGAAGACACTTCGAAAATTTTATCCTATATTAGATATATATATATACAATGGGCTTCTTTCAGTTTTCGTCTACAAAATCCACTCACAAGTATTTGGTCAGCCCAAGGTTATAGAAGACACTTGCCCAACATGTCACTCAATGAGTGGCATGTTGAACCCAGGACAATGTGGTTCAGAAGCAAGCTTCTTACCACACAGCCACACCTGTGTCTATATAATATGTGTGTGTGGTGTGTGTGTGTGTGTGCGAGAGTGAGTGCGGTTGTGTGAGTGTGTGTGTATACATATATATTTATATATATGTGGTTGTGTGTGTATATATATGTATATATATATATATATATATATATATATATACACACATACACACACACACACAACACACACACACACACACACGCATAGAGGGAGAGAGAGAAAGAGAAGGAGGGAAAGTGGTATGAAGGTGGCTGTGGAGGGGAAATAGCAGTGTCAATTTAGTGGTCAGTGATGTAGAACTAAAGTAAGAAAGTATTGGAATGTAGTATCTCAAGGGAGGGGGATGAAGAAGGCAGGAAACTGACAGATGAGGCCTTTAATGATGGGTAAAAGGTTGGGGTTAAGAACATAGTGCTGGACAGTGGGGCAGAAGTTTGTGCACGTCAAAAGGGGAGGGCAGGATGACACAGAACTAAAACAAACAAAATATGTAAAATGGTGGGCGATGGGGAAAGGGTCTGAATAATATCCATGATGATGAGGATGATGATGATGATGATAATGATGTTGGCAGTGGTAATGATGTTGACAATCATGATGACGATGCCGATGATGATTATAATGATGGTGATGTTGGCAATAGTTTTGATAATGATGGTGGTGATAAAATAATATTAATGATGATTTCTTGTTTGTCAGCAGCAGCAGCAGTGGTGGTGGTGGTGGCGGTGGTAACTGCGGTGGATTCAGATTCTGACACAAGGTCAGCATTTCTAGGGAGAGTGGGTCAGATGATTATATTGACCCACTGCTTACTTGATACTTGATTTACTGACTCTGAAAGGATGAAAAGCAAAGTTGATCTCAACAACATTTGAACTCAAAACATAAAGAGCAGGAAAAAATATCACTAAGCAAACTGTTTGGTATGGTAATGATTCTGTTGGTTTGTGGCTTCAATAATAATAATAATAATAATAATAATAATAATAATAGAGCATGTCCCTTAGTGGCTGACGATATGTGCATCTCTGATCACGAGCAGAAGTAGTGGGGGAGCATCATAGCCGTGTGTTGAGAGGAATTCTTTGGGGTTTGAATAATTCACCGCTGGAAACATGGGTGGTTCTTTCAACATCCTTAAACAACCCATATTCAGGGACTTTTTGAGCGGGATGGGCTACTCAACCTGAAGAAAATTCTAACTGGGCCCCACCTGCAAGGTCATGTGCTGTTTATCTTGATATGAGATCACCATGTCGCGCACATATGGTTGTGATGCATGTGCCTGGTGTACCCTTATCACACGGGTAGTCATGATGGGTATATTGGGCTTCGTATATTATACCCCAGTGTCACTTTGATGGCATGAACTGCTCTCTCACACAATAATAATAATAATAATAATAATAATAATAATAATAATAATAATAATATAATAATAATAATAATAATAATGTCTTGATGCAGTACCAGGCAGAGACTCTCATGGCTTCTGATCTTAACTGATTGGAAGTGTTATGTACATTGTTTTGTCTTGGTATAAAAGATGGGCTACACCAAATATTCCACTCAAAACCACAGATTTGTTTGTCAGTTGTTTCACCTTAATCAGTTGAGCATGTCCCTTAGTGGCTGACGATATGTGCATCTCTGACTATGAGCAGAAGTAGTGGGGGAGCATCATAGCCATGTGTTGAGAGGGATTCTTTGGAGTTTGGACAATTCACCTTTGGAAACAACTCTTTTGAGCAGGATGGGCTATTTAACCTGAAGAAAATTCTAACTGGGCCCCACCTGCAAGGTTATGCACTGTTTATCTTGATATAAAATCACCATGTTGCACACATATGGTTGTGATGCATGTGCCTGGTGTACCCTTATCAGACGAGTAGTCATGATGGGTATACTGAGCTTCGTATATTTTACCCCAGTGTTACTTTGATGGCATGCTCTGCTCTCTCACTCAATAATAATAATAATAATGATAATAATAATAATAATAATAATAATAATAATAATAATAATAATAATAACTTTCAATATACTTTCAATACAGTAACCATAAGAGCATCACAGCAAACCACAGCACACATCCAAGGCACACAGAGCTGCACTCAATAGTGAAGTGAAAGCACGCTATAAAAATAAAACTACTGAATAATAATAATAACAATAATAATAATAATAATGATTCAATTACATCAATCCAGTGTTTAACTAGTACTTATTTTATTGACCCTGAAAGTATGAAAGACAAAGCAAACCTAAGCAGGATTTGAACTCAGAATATAAAGACAGATGAAATGCCATTAAGCCCTTTCTACCAGAGGCACAAAGC